>NC_090034.1:105158024-105405524 GCF_037176765.1 Anolis sagrei
ATGACACCCTTCATAAAACTACAACTCCCAAGATGTCATGGCTGAATGCTATGGCATCTTAAAGGTTGTAGTCTTGTGAAGAGTGCATCTACACTGTCAAAAGAATGTCGTTTAAGTGGTGTCAACTGCATTCATTTGACAGTGTAGGTGTGCCCTTAGCAAAATTAAAACTCCCAGGGTTTCATAGCATTCAGCTATGACACCCTTCATAAAACTACAACTCTCAAGAAGCCATGGCTGAATGCTATGGCATCTTGGGAGTTGTAGTTTCGTGAAGGGTGCATTTACTCTTTCAAAATAATATAATTTGTGGTGTCACCTGCATTCATTCGGCAGTGCAGGTGCGCCCTTAGCAAAACCACAACTCCCAGGATTCCAAAGCATTGATCCATGGCAGTTCATGTGCTATCAAACTGCAGAGGTGCCCTTAGTAAAGCTAAATCTCCCAGGATTCCATAGCATTTAGCCATGGCAGTTCAAGTGACGTCAAACTAGAATATTTTGACCGTTTAGATGTACCCTTCATAAAACTACAACTGCTGTTCATGTGCTATCAAACTGCAGAGGCGCCCTTAGTAAAGCTAAATCTCCCAGGATTCCATAGCATCCAGCCATGGCAGTTCAAGCAGCACCAATCTGCATTCATTCTGCTGTGTAGATACACCTGGAGACAGCTCCACTAGCATGGCAACCACTAATTATGTTGCTAGTTTCCCAGCTTTTGTGCAATTGCCTCTCCTAAGGCTTACGTAATGGCAAAAAAATATATAGTTTTAAAGAAAATGTGTTTCTGTTCTGTCCTGCTTTGCCTTTGGCCCTGTCCGTCAATGCAAGGGGGCCCCTCCAGAACGTCTCCAAATCTCGATGTGTCCCTTACCCTTGGTGTAAACGCCAACCACGGTCTCCAAACCCCCCGCCTTTGTTCTTCCCCTTTGGCGAAACTCTTTGCTGCCGAAATGGCAAGCATCAAAAGCAGAACGCGGAGACCACGCTGGGGCTCCGTGTTGCTTTTATGTGCCTTCGAGTCAACTTTGACATACGGCAATTCCCCCTCCCAGGGCTTTCTTGGCAAGACGTGTTCAAAGGAGGTTTGCAACCATTGCCTCCCGCTGAGGCCGAGAGAGTGGGACTCGCCGGAGGTCACTCGGTGGGCTTCCGTGGCTGTGCAGGGATCCGAACGCATACCTTTGCAAGTGCATACCTTTGCAAGAGATATGGACAAGCTGGAATGTGTCCAGAGGAGGGTGACTAAAATGATCAAGGGTCTGGAGAACAAGCCCTACGAGGAGCGGCTTAGGGAACTGGGCATGTTTAGCCTGAAGAAGAGAAGGCTGAGAGGAGATATGATAGCCATGTATAAATATGTGAGAGGAAGCCACAGGGAGGATGGAGCAAGCTTGTTTTCTGCTTCCTTGGAGACTAGGACGCCATGGAACAATGGTTTCAAACTACAAGAGAGGAGATTCCATCTGAACATTAGGAAGAACTTCCTGGCTGTGAGAGCCGTTCAGCAGTGGAACTCTCTGCCCCGGAGTGTGGTGGAGGCTCCTTCCTTGGAAGCTTTTAAACAGAGGCTGGATGGCCATCTGTCAGGGGTGATTTAAAGGCAATATTCCTGCTTCTTGGCAGGGTTGGACTGAATGACCCATGAGATCTCTTCCGATTTTATAATTCTATAATTTGGTGAGACTCCATCTGAACACGAGGAAGAACTTCCTGACTGTGAGAGCCGTTCAGCAGTGGAACTCTCTGCCCCGGAGTGTGGTGGAGGCTTCTTCTTTGGAAGCTTTTAAACAGAGGCTGGATGGCCATCTGTCAGGGGTGATTTAAAGGCAATATTCCTGCTTCTTGGCAGGGTTGGACTGAATGACCCATGAGATCTCTTCCGATTTTATAATTCTATAATTTGGTGAGACTCCATCTGAACACGAGGAAGAACTTCCTGACTGTGAGAGCCATTCAGCAGTGGAACTCTCTGCCCCGGAGTGTGGTGGAGGCTTCTTCTTTGGAAGCTTTTAAACAGAGGCTGGATGGCCATCTGTCAGGGGTGATTTAAAGGCAATATTCCTGCTTCTTGGCAGGGTTGGACTGAATGACCCATGAGATCTCTTCCGATTTTATAATTCTATAATTTGGTGAGACTCCATCTGAACACGAGGAAGAACTTCCTGACTGTGAGAGCCGTTCAGCAGTGGAACTCTCTGCCCCGGAGTGTGGTGGAGGCTTCTTCTTTGGAAGCTTTTAAACAGAGGCTGGATGGCCATCTGTCAGGGGTGATTTAAAGGCAATATTCCTGCTTCTTGGCAGGGTTGGACTGAATGACCCATGAGATCTCTTCCGATTTTATAATTCTATAATTTGGTGAGACTCCATCTGAACACGAGGAAGAACTTCCTGACTGTGAGAGCCGTTCAGCAGTGGAACTCTCTGCCCCGGAGTGTGGTGGAGGCTCCTTCCTTGGAAGCTTTTAAACAGAGGCTGGATGGCCATCTGTCAGGGGTGATTTAAAGGCAATATTCCTGCTTCTTGGCAGGGTTGGACTGAATGACCCATGAGATCTCTTCCGATTTTATAATTCTATAATTTGGTGAGACTCCATCTGAACACGAGGAAGAACTTCCTGACTGTGAGAGCCGTTCAGCAGTGGAACTCTCTGCCCCGGAGTGTGGTGGAGGCTTCTTCTTTGGAAGCTTTTAAACAGAGGCTGGATGGCCATCTGTCAGGGGTGATTTAAAGGCAATATTCCTGCTTCTTGGCAGGGTTGGACTGAATGACCCATGAGATCTCTTCCGATTTTATAATTCTATAATTTGGTGAGACTCCATCTGAACACGAGGAAGAACTTCCTGACTGTGAGAGCCGTTCAGCAGTGGAACTCTCTGCCCCGGAGTGTGGTGGAGGCTCCTTCCTTGGAAGCTTTTAAACAGAGGCTGGATGGCCATCTGTCAGGGGTGATTTAAAGGCAATATTCCTGCTTCTTGGCAGGGTTGGACTGAATGACCCATGAGATCTCTTCCGATTTTATAATTCTATAATTTGGTGAGACTCCATCTGAACACGAGGAAGAACTTCCTGACTGTGAGAGCCGTTCAGCAGTGGAACTCTCTGCCCCGGAGTGTGGTGGAGGCTTCTTCTTTGGAAGCTTTTAAACAGAGGCTGGATGGCCATCTGTCAGGGGTGATTTAAAGGCAATATTCCTGCTTCTTGGCAGGGTTGGACTGAATGACCCATGAGATCTCTTCCGATTTTATAATTCTATAATTTGGTGAGACTCCATCTGAACACGAGGAAGAACTTCCTGACTGTGAGAGCCGTTCAGCAGTGGAACTCTCTGCCCCGGAGTGTGGTGGAGGCTCCTTCCTTGGAAGCTTTTAAACAGAGGCTGGATGGCCATCTGTCAGGGGTGATTTAAAGGCAATATTCCTGCTTCTTGGCAGGGTTGGACTGAATGACCCATGAGATCTCTTCCGATTTTATAATTCTATAATTTGGTGAGACTCCATCTGAACACGAGGAAGAACTTCCTGACTGTGAGAGCCGTTCAGCAGTGGAACTCTCTGCCCCGGACTGTGGTGGAGGCTCCTTCCTTGGAAGCTTTTAAGCAGAGGCTGGATGGCCATCTGTCAGGGGTGATTTGAATGCAATATTCCTGCTTCTTGGCAGAATGGGGTTGGACTGGATGGCCCATGAGGTCTCTTCCAACTCTTTGATTCTATGATTCTAAGTGCCCAAATTTTGCATTATTTTCGGCACCCTTCGACGACCCAGTTCAGTGGCGTGTGCCCAAGTCGTGCCAGGACATCGCCGGCCCCAGGCATCGGACGCTGCTCCATTTTTGCAGCTTGTCAACATGCATTCCTGACCCCTTGGCCTTGAGTGGTTTGGAGTCAATGGTGGCTTTTCGTCTCGCTGTCGTCATGCGCCTTCGTGTCGGCTTTGCCCCACGGCAATCCCGTCCCAGGCTCTTCTTGGGGAGCGTCTATGCTGGAGAGTTAATGCAGGTTGACACTGCTTGAACTGCCAAATCTCAGTGCTACAGAATTGTGGGACTTGTAGTGTGGCGCCGGGACTTTTTGGGCCAGAAAAGGGTAAAGACATTGCAAAACTACGAACCCCCAAGTTACAAACTTCCAACTTACAAATGACTCATAGTTAAGATAGTTAAGGGTTGAGACAACCGAAAGTGAGAGGAAACGACCCTTTGGATGGGAAATGCATTCCTGAAATAGTTATTATCATGGCGAAAAGGTGTCTCCATTGAAACTTTCTAACTAATCCTTGTTTCCACAACAAGCCAAATTTTCCAGGGAGAGAAAGGGAAGTGAAATCTTCTGAACAGAGGCCCAGACAGCAAATGAAACGCCACAGGAGTGTGGTGGAGGCTCCTTCTTTGGAAGCTTTTAAACAGAGGCTGGATGGCCATCTGTCAGGGGTGATTTGAATGCAATATTCCTGCTTGGCAGGGGTTGGACTGGATGGCCCATGAGGTCTCTTCCAACTCTTTGATTCTATGATTCTAGGAGGTTAACTCTTTCCTACACTAAACAAAGTGCTCTCTCTCTCTCTATATACATATATATATACACACATACACATATAATACATACACATATACATACAGATATACACACATAACATATACACATATAGATACATACACACATATACATACAGATATAATATATACACAAATATATATGCAGATACACATATAATATACACAGATATACATACGGATACACACAAAACATACATACATATACATACAGATACACACATATAATATATACACGAATATATATAGATACACACACATATAATATACACAGATAAACATACAGATACACACAAAACATACATATACATACACACATATACATACAGATACACACATATATATATACACAGATATACATGCAGATACACACAAAACATACATATACATACACATAACATACACATACAGATACACACACATATAATATACATTCACATATACATAAAGATACACACATATAATATACACACATATACATACAGATACACACACATATACATGTAGATACACAATATAATATGCACACATATACATACAGATACACACACACATAATCACACATATACATACAGATACACACACATATAATATACATTCACATATACATAAAGATACACACATATAATATACACACATATACATACAGATACACACACATATACATGTAGATACACAATATAATATACACACATGTACATACAGATACACACATACATATATAGATACACATACACATCTAATATACACACATATACATAACGATACACACACATAAAATATACATACAGATACACATACATAACACTCACATATACATATAATACACTGTTAGGAATGGTGGGAGTTGAAGTCCAAAACATCCGGAGGGCCCAAGTTTGCCCATGCCTGGTAGACAGATTGCAATGTAACATTATTGTCAAAGGCTTTCATGGCCGGAATCACTGGGTTGTTGTAGGTTTTTTGGGCTATATGGCCATGTTCTAAAGGCATTTTCTCCTGACGTTTCGCCTGCATCTATGGCAAGCATCCTCAGAGGTAGTGAGGTCTGTTGGAACTAGGAAAAAGGGTTTATATATCTGTGGAATGAGCAGGGTGGGACAAAGGACTCTTGTCTGTTGGAGCTAGGTGTGAATGTTTCAACTGACCACCTTGATTAGCATGTGATGGCCTGGCAGTGCCTGGAGCAATCTTTTGTTGAGAGTTGATTAGATGTCCACTGACCGCAGAGGGAAGCTGATGAGGAAACACAACATACAAACTATCTACAGACCCACCAAGAAAATCCAACAAATGCTACGTTCAGCAAAGGACAAGAGGGATCCTCTCGCTTCTGCAGGAGTCTACCGGATACCATGCAGCTGTGGACAAGTCTACAGAGGGACCACCAAATGCAACATTGCCCAAACCACGAATCAAGGAACATGAAAGGCACTGCAGACTACTTCAACCAGAGAAGTCAGCCATAGCAGAGCACCTGAGGAACCAACCTGGATACAGCAGATTATTTGAGAACACAGAAATGCTGGACCACTCTCACAACCACCATGTCAGACTACACAGAGAAGCCATTGAAATCCACAAGCATGTGGACAATTTCAACAGAAAGGAGGAAACCATGAAAATGAACAAAATCTGGCTACCAGTATTTAAAAAACTCTAAAATTACAACAGCACAACAACAGAGAGGAAACATTCTGAGACATCTAATCACCTCTCAACAAAAGATTGCCCCAGGCACTGTAGGCAATCATAGAATCATAGAATCAAAGAGTTGGAAGAGACCTCCTGGGCCATCCAGTCCAACCCCATTCTGCCAAGAAGCAGGAATATTGCATTCAAATCACCCCTGACAGATGGCCATCCAGCCTCTGTTTAAAAGCTTCCAAAGAAGGAGCCTCCACCACACTCCCTCCGGGGCAGAGAGTTTCAGTGCTGAACGGCTCTCACAGTCAGGAAATTCTTCCTTATGTTCAGATGGAATCTCCTCTCTTGTAGTTTGAAGATGCTAATCAAGGTGATCAGTTGAAACATTCACACCTAGCTCCAGCAGTCAAGAGTCCTTTGTCCCACCCTGGTTATTCCACAGATCTATAAACCCTTTTTCCTAGTTCCAACAGACCTCACTACCTCTGAGGATGCTTGCCATAGATGCAGGCGAAACATCAGGAGAAAATGCCTTTAGAACATGGCCATATAGCCCGAAAAAACCTACAACAACCCAATGTAACATTAGTCATAGATGAAAAGCAATTTGGGTTTGCTAAGGGCGAGCGGTTGCCCTTTCCTTATGGCGAAAAGGCCTGAACCAAGGCGGGGAGGAATCCAAAGACTCTTTAGCCGTTGCCCTTGCGATCTGGGTGAAGCGCCCGCTCTGCACCATTAACGTTTCTGCCTCTGCCCCTTGGCAGGAGTAGAATTCGTTCGGCGTTCTGCACCATGCAAAAGTGGACAGTTGGTCCGAACGGTGGGAGTCCGGTTTCTCTGCCAAATGCCAGCTCCGGCGGTGGCTTGTGGGCAGGGCAACGAGAAGGACGGAGGAGCGGAGAGCAGGTGGCAAGGATGGGCAAACAAGGCCAGGAGAGCGGTGCCGGGCAAGGGGAGGACGGGCGGCTTCCTCTCCTTCTTCGCTTCCCGCTGCTCTGCTCTTGAGATGCTGCTCTTGACTTGTAAACACACATCAGAGAGAAGCTCAAAGGGTCTCTGTGCCCTGGACGCAGTTGGACGGAGCTTTGTTGTTGTGGGCTGCGGATCATAGAATCATAGAATCAAAGAGTTGGAAGAGACCTCATGGGCCATCCAGTCCAACCCCATTCTGCCAAGAAGCAGGAACATTGCATTCAAAGCAACCCTGACAGATGGCCATCCAGCCTCTGTTTAAAAGCCTCCAAAGAAGGAGCCTCCACCACACTCCGGGGCAGAGAGTTCCACTGCTGAACGGTTCCACTTCTTCAAGCTAAACATGCCCAGCTCCTTAAGCCGCTCCTCATAGGGCTTGTTCTCCAGATCCTTGATCATTTTAGTCGCTCTCCTCTAGACACATTCCAGCTTGTCAATATCTCTCTTGAATTGTGGTGCCCAGAATTGGACACAAGGAAGCAGAAAACAAGCTTGCTCCTTCCTCCCTGTGGCTTCCTCTCACATATTTATCTCCTCTCAGCCTTCTCTTCTTCAGGCTAAACATGCTCAGCTCCTTAAGCCGCTCCTCATAGGGCTTGTTCTCCAGATCCTTGATCATTTTAGTCGCTCTCCTCTGGACACATTCCAGCTTGTCAATATCTCTCTTGAATTGTGGTGCCCAGAATTGGACACAAGGAAGCAGAAAACAAGCTTGCTCCTTCCTCCCTGTGGCTTCCTCTCACATATTTATCTCCTCTCAGCCTTCTCTTTTTCAGGCTAAACATGCCCAGCTCCTTAAGCCGCTCCTCATAGGGCTTGTTCCCCAGATCCTTGATCATTTTAGTCACTCTCCTCTGGACACATTCCAGCTTGTCAATATCTCTCTTGAATTGTGGTGCCCAGAAAAGCCTCCAAAGAAGGAGCCCCCTCCACACTCCAGGGCAGAGAGTTCCACTGCTGAACGGCTCTCACAGTCAGGAAGTTCTTCCTCATGTTCAGATGGAATCGCCTCTCTTGTAGTTTGAAGCCATTGTTTCGTGTCCTAGTCTCCAGGGCAGCAGAAAGCAAGCCTGCTCCCTTCTCCCTATGATTGCTACTACATCAGTTCTAGATTATTAAATATGCTTTTCTGTGGGCGAGCAGATGGCGAGTACTGGATGGCATATGTTCTGTATCAGAAACTAGAGCAGATGTGATCTATCCAATGCAATTTTCTGTATCAGCATTCCAAACAATCAAACTGAATCTAAAGTTGACCAAAAACTGATTCGTAACCGTTTTGGTACTCATGTTGGAGAGTGGTCCCTGGTCAAAGTGGTCCCTGCCCAAAAAAAAGGTTGGGAACCACTGATCTTACACTGTCGAGTGACTGCAGTTTGGTACCGCTTGAACTGCCGTGTCTCAATACTGTGAAGTTATGGAAGCAAAAGCAGTAATATTACAGGTCTGGTTCTGCAGCAAACTATAGCTCCCAATATTCCATTGCACTGAGTCATGGCACTTCAAGTGGTGCCAAACTGTATTAATTCTACAGTGTAGATGCACCCCAATGTCAATGTTGTATAGTTTGGAGATCTCTTTCCTGCCTTCATTCTAATGTAATGGTTATAGTCTTTAGGTTTATATAGTGTATTGTTTTTGAGCCCCTTTAAGAGAAAAAGGATGGCATTTAATAATAATAATAACTAATAATACCTAATAATAATAATAACTAATAATAACAAAATTATAATACTACTAACAGTAACTAAAATAATAATAAATAATAATTAGAATAACTAAAATAATAACTAATAATAATAACAAAATTATAATACTACTAAAAATAACTAAAATAATAATAAATAATAATAAATATATAATAACTAATAACAATGAATAATAATAACTAAAAATAATTATTAATAATAACTAATAATAACAAAATTGTAATACTAATAACAATAACAAATAATAACTAATAATAATAAATATATAATAACAAATAACAATGAATAATAATAACTAATAATAATTAGTAATAAATATATAATAACAACTAATAATAACTAATAATAAATATATAATAATGAATAACAATTAATAATAACGAATATAATTAATAATAAATATATAATAACAACTAATAACTAATAATAAATATATAATAACTAATAACAATGAATAAGAATAATAACTAATAATAATTAATAATAAATATATAATAACAACTAATAATAGCTAATAATAAATATATAATAATGACTAATAATACCTAATAATAATAACTAATAATAAAATATGAATAATAATAAATATATAATAACTAGAATAATAACTAAAATAATTAATAAGTATAGGAATAACTAAAATGGTAACTAATAATAACTAATAATAACAAAATTATAATACTCATAACAATAACAAATAATAACTAATAATAATAAATATATAATAACAACTAATAATAAATAATAATAAACATATAATAACTAGAATAATAACTAATAATAATAAATATATAGTAATAACAAATAACAATGAATAATAATAACTAATAATAATAATTATATAATAACAACTAATCATAACTAATACGAAATATATAATAACAACTAATATAACTAATAATAATAACTAATAATAAAAGATGAATAATAATAAATATATAATAACTAGAATAATAACTAAATTAATAAGAATGAAAATAACTAAAATAATAACTAATGATGACAACTAATAATAGCACAATTATTATACTACTAACAATAATAATTATTAATAACTAATAATAATAAAAATATAATCACTAATGGCAATGAATAATAACTAATAATAATAATTAATAATAAATATATAATAACGACTAATAATAACAAAGAATAATTAATAATAATTATTAGTTAATATATTAATTAATATATATATATATATTATTTATAAATATATAATAGCGACTAATAATAACAAAGAATAAATAATAATAATTATTAGTCATTATTATATATTTATTATTTATTATTAGTTATTAGTTGTTATTATTAGTCATTATATATTTATTATTAATTATTATTAGCTATTATTATTCATTGTTATTATTAGTTATTATATATTTATTATTAACAATGAATAATAATAGCTAATAATAATAACTAATAATAAATATATTATAACAACAACTAATAATAACTAGTAATAAATATATAATAACAAGTAATAATAATAATTAAAAATAAACATATAATAACTAATAATAACTCATAATAATTCATAATTAATAGCCTGGACTTATTCTTTGGAGTTGTAGTTTCATGAAAGGTGTATTTCCACCCTTCATGAGGGTGATTATTAATTATTTTAGTTATTATTCTAGTTATTATATATTTATTATTATTCATCTTTTATTATTAGTTATTATTATTAGGTATTACTATCTAGTTTGATGCTACTTGAACTGCCATGGCTGAATGCTATGGCATCCTGGGAGCTGTAGTTTTGCTAAGGGCACATCTACACTGTCAAATGAATGCAGGTGACACTACTTAAACTACATTGTTTTGACAGAGGAGATGTACTGGAAGACGACTATAGATTTAGGTTTGAAGACCTAGAGATTCCTAGACAGGGTTTCTCTCTGGAGGATATAGTGTTGAAAGACCTAGAGATTCCTAGAAAGGGTTTCTCTCTGTAGGATCTAGTGTTGGAAGACCTAGAGATTCCTAGAAAGGGTTTCTCTCTGGAGGACATAGTGTTGGAAGACCTAGAGATTCCTAGAAAGGGTTTCTCTCTGGAGGATATAGTGTTGGAAGACCTAGAGATTCCTAGAAAGGGTTTCTCTCTGTAGGATATAGTGTTGGAAGACCTAGAGATTCCTAGAAAGGGTTTCTCTCTGGAGGATATAGTGTTGGAAGACCTAGAGATTCCTAGAAAGGGTTTCTCTCTGGAGGATATAGTGTTGGAAGACCTAGAGATTCCTAGAAAGGGTTTCTCTCTGGAGGATATAGTGTTGGAAGACCTAGAGATTCCTAGAAAGGGTTTCTCTCTGGAGGATATAGTGTTGGAAGACCTAGAGATTCCTAGAAAGGGTTTCTCTCTGGAGGATATAGTGTTGAAAGACCTAGAGATTCCTAGAAAGGGTTTCTCTCTGGAGGATATAGTGTTGGAAGACCTAGAGATTCCTAGAAAGGGTTTCTCTCTGGAGGAGCTAGTGTTGGAAGACCTAGAGATTCCTAGAAAGGGTTTCTCTCTGGAGGACATAGTGTTGGAAGACCTAGAGATTCCTAGAAAGGGTTTCTCTCTGGAGGATATAGTGTTGGAAGACCTAGAGATTCCTAGAAAGGGTTTCTCTCTGTAGGATATAGTGTTGGAAGACCTAGAGATTCCTAGAAAGGGTTTCTCTCTGGAGGATATAGTGTTGGAAGACCTAGAGATTCCTAGAAAGGGTTTCTCTCTGGAGGATATAGTGTTGGAAGACCTAGAGATTCCTAGAAAGGGTTTCTCTCTGGAGGATATAGTGTTGGAAGACCTAGAGATTCCTAGAAAGGGTTTCTCTCTGGAGGATATAGTGTTGGAAGACCTAGAGATTCCTAGAAAGGGTTTCTCTCTGGAGGATATAGTGTTGGAAGACCTAGAGATTCCTAGAAAGGGTTTCTCTCTGGAGGATATAGTGGTACCAAACCGCATTAATTATGCAGTGTAGATGCACTTGAGGTTGAACATGAGCCTCCTTGCTCCTGCTAGGTTGCTTCCCATTTTGACCCCATCTTGCATTGCATGATATGAGCCCACACTGACCACACAATGCTGTTCCAAGCTGCATTGTATGGGAGTGTAAATGTAGTAGTATGCACACGCGCGCACACACAATAGCTGCAAGCCACCTACACACAGGGCTTGGCTGCTGCTAGAGAAGGCCGAGGGAGCGAGAGGTGAGAAGCTAAATACCGAAGGCAGGATCTCATCCAGCGTCCAATTTGTTTCTCATTTGCCTCTCATTTGTTTTAATGACGCCGGTCAGTTCCCTCTCGTGCCACTTTTTTGCAAGCGGGGAAGTGCAAATAAATAGTGAGGGAAATGGTTATGGGTGGACAACAGAACAAAAGAAGAGCCTGGTGGGTCAGATGGGGCCAGAGCCTCCGGGGTCCGTCTCCAAGGCTAGTTTCCCAGCCTCCTTGTTACCCTCCATCCGCTGTACTGTCTGTTCTCTGGCGAAAATGGGGTCAATTACTTTCCTTGGGAACTAGCACCAAAAATATCACTTTCTAAGCAGGTTGCAGCCCAATGTCGGGCAGAATCCTATTAGTAGCATATGCCGCAAGACCTCATATCGGCAGAGGTTATGTTCCCGACCATGAAACGATGAATACGACCAAATACCATTAAATGATCTCACTTCGGCACCCAACATGCCTTAGAGTTGCATTGGAGAATCTCTCTCTTGGCATTCGCTTATATTAAAGGACTTTGCAAATTCCTGGAAAGACCAATAGGTCCATGAAACCATGGATATGGATCCCATATGTGTTGGCCGGAATCACTGGGTTGTTGTGTATTTTTGGGGGGCTATATGGCCATATTCTAGAGGCATTCTCTCCTGATGTTCCGCCTGCATTTATGGCAAGCATCCTCAGAGGTTGTGAGGTCTGTTGGAACTGGGAAAAAGGGTTTATATATCTGTGGAATGACCAGGGTGGGACAAAAGACTCTTGTCTGCTGGAGCTAGGTGTGAATGTTTCAACTGATCACCTTGATTAGCATTTGATGGCCTGGCAGTGCCTGGAGCAATTTTTTGTTGAGAGGTGATTAGATGTCCTTGTTTGTTTCCTCTCTGTTGTTGTGCTGTTCTAATTTTAGAGTTTTTTTTTAATACTGGTAGCCAGATTTTCTTCACTCCAACAACCACGTCAGAATACACAGTTAGAGCACTCAAAAGCCAGGGCGTCCCACTTCATGGTGTCTATGCCATAGTTTTTAAGGTGGGAGGCGGTTCTGGTCAGGGTTGGCTTGATGCGCCTTTCTCTTGACATGTTTCTCCCTTTCCCCCTCCATTTGCGCCTCTTCGAATTCTGCAGCACTGCTGGTCACAGCTGACCTCCAGTTAGAGCACTCAAGGGCCAGGGCTTTCCAGTTCTCAGTGTCTATGCCACAGTTTTTGAGGTTGGCTTTAAGCCCATCTTTCAATCTCTTTTCCTGTCCACCAACATTCCATTTTCCATTCTTGAGTTCGGAGTAGAGTAACTTCTTTGGGAAACTATGATCGGGCATTTGGACAATGTGGTCTTCAATGTGGTGGAGTTGATGGTGGAGGAACATCACTTCAATGCTGGTGGTCTTTGCTTCTCCTTCCAGCACGCTGACATTTCCCTGCCTGTCTTCCTAAGAGATTTCCAGGATTTTTCGGAGGCAACACTGATGGAATTGTTCCAGGAGTTGCATGTGACGTCTGTAGACAGTCCATGTTTCACAGGCATATAGCAGAGTTGGAAGGACAATGGCTTTGTCAACAAGCCCCTTGGTCTTCCTACAGATGTCCCGGTCCTCAAACACTCTCTGCTTCATTCGGGAGAATGCTGCACTTGCAGAGCTCAGGCGGTGTTGTATTTCAGTGTCAATGTTATTGTGCACCCACAATGCATGGCTACAGGCGCATCACCACTATGGAAATGAATGCAGTCCACAATTCACAGGCATACAGCAGGGTTGGGAGGACAATAGCTTTATAAACAAGCCCCTTGGTCTCCCTACGGATGTCCCGGTCCTCAAACACTCTCTGCTTCATTCAGAAAAATGCTGCACTTGCAGAGTTCAGGTGGTGTTGTATTTCAGTATCAATGTTGTTATGCACCTTGGTATCCCTACGGATGTCCCGGTCCTCAACTTCTCTCTGCTTCATTCGGAAAAATGCTGCACTTGCAGAGCTCAGGCAGTGTTATATTTCAGTGTCAATGTTATTATGAACACTCAACGCATGCCTACAGGCGCATCACCACTATGGAAATGAATGCAGTCCACATTTTGCAGGCATATAGCAGGGTTGGGAGGACAATAGCTTTATAAACAAGCACCTTGGTATCCCTATGGATGTCCCTGTCCTCAAGCACTCTCTGCTTCATTGGAAGAATGCTGCACTTGCAGAGCTCTGGCAATGTTGTGTTTCAGTGTCAATGTTATTGTACACAAACAATGCATGGCTACAGGTGCATTGCCACTGTGGCAATGAATGCAGTCCATGTTTTGCAGGCGAATAGCAGGGTTGGGAGGACAATCGCTTTATAGACAAGCCCCTTGGTCTCCCTACGGATGTCCCGGTCCTCAAACACTCTCTGCTTCATTGGAAGAATGCTGCACTTGCAGAGCTCAGGCGGTGTTGTATTTCAGTGTCAATGTTATTGTGCACCCACAACGCATGCCTACGGGTGCATCACTACTATGGAAATGAATGCAGTCCGCGTTTCGCAGGCGAATAGCAGGGTTGGGAGGCAATAGCTTTATAAACAAGCACCTTAGTCTCCCTATGGATGGTCCCGGTCTTCACACTCTCTGCTTCATTGGAAGAATGCTGCACTCACAGAGCTCAGGCAATGTTGTATTTCAGTGTCAATGTTATAATGCACCCACAGGCGCATCACCACTATGGAAATGAATGCAGTCCATGTTTTGCAGGCGAATAGCAGGGTTGGGAGGACAATAGCTTTATAAACAAGCCCCTTGGTCTTCCTACTGATGTCCCGGTCCTCAAACACTCTCTGCTTCATTTAGAAAAATGCTGCACTTGCAGAGCTCAGGCAGTGTTGTATTTCAGTGTCAATGTTGTTATGCACCTTGGTATTGCTACGGATGTCCCGGTCCTCAAGCACTCTCTGCTTCATTCGGAAAAATGCTGCACTTGCAGAGCTCTGGCGATGTTGTCTTTCAGTGTCAATGTTATTGTACACACACAATGCATGGCTACAGGCGCATCACCACTATGGAAATGAATGCAGTCCATGTTTCACAGGTGAATAGAAGGGTTGGGAGGACAACAGCTTTATAAACAAGCACTGTGGTCTCCCTACGGATGTCCCGGTCCTCAAACACTCTCTGCTTCATTGGAAGAATGCTGCACTTGCAGAGCTCAGGCAATGCTGTCTTTCAGTGTCAATGTTATTGTACACCCACAATGCATGGCTACAGGTGTGTCACTACTATGGAAATGAATGCAGTCCACGTTTCGCAGGCGAATAGCAGGGTTGGGAGGCAATAGCTTTATAAACAAGCACCTTGTTCTCCCTATGGATGTCCCTATCCTCAAACACTCTCTGCTTCATTGGAAGAATGCTGCACTTGCAGAGCTCTGGCAATGTTGTATTTCAGTGTTAATGTTATTGTGCACACACAACGCATGGCTATAGGCACATCACCACTATGAAATGAACGCAGTCCACGTTTCACAGGCAAATAGCAGGTTTGGGAGGACAATAGATTTATAAACAAGCCCCTTGGTCTTCCTACGGATGTCCCGGTACTCAAGCACTCTCTGCTTCATTCGGAAAAATGCTGCACTTGCAGAGCTCTGGCGATGTTGTATTTCAGTGTCACTGTTATTGTACACACACAACACATGCCTACAGGTGCGTCACTACTATGGAAATGAATGCAGTCCACATTTCGCAGGTGAATAGCAGGGTTGGGAGGACAATCTATATAAATAACAATGTAATGTTCGTTTGTGGGATTAACAGAACTCAAAAACCACTGGACGAATTGACACCAAATTTGGACACAAGACACCTAACAACCCAATGTATGCCTTTACTCAAAAATTTTTTTGATTTTGTCACTTGGGAGTTATACTTGCTGGGATTTATAGTTCACCTACAAGCAAAGAGCATTCTCAACCTCACCAACGATGGAATTGAGCCAAACTTGGCACACAGGACTCCCATGACCAACAGAAAATACTGGAAGGGTTTGGTGTCCTTTGGTTTTGGAGTTGTAGTTCACCTACATCCAGAGATCACTGTGGACTCAAACAATGATGGATCTGGACCAAACTCTACACAAATACCCCATATGCCCAAATATGAACACTGGTGGAGTTTGGGAGAAAATAGAATCTTGACCTTTGGGAGTTGTAGCTGCTGGGATTTATAGTTGACCTACAATCACAGAGCATTCTGAACCCCACCAAAGATATAATTGGGCCAAACCTCCCACACAGAACCCCCATGTGGGCCACAGCAACGCATGACAGGGGACGGCTAGTAGCTTTATAAACAAGCACCTTGATATCCCTACTGATGCCTTGGTCCTCAAGCACTCTCTGCTTCATTCGGAAGAATGCTGCACTTGCAGAGCTCAGGCAGTGTTGTATTTCAGTGTCAATGTTATTGTGCACCCACAATGCATGCCTACAGGTGCATCGCCACTGCGGAAATGAATGCAGCTCGACACTGCTTTTACGGCACAAAGAAGGCCAAAGCCCTTGTAAGACTACAACTCTCAGGATTCCATTGCATTAATCCTACAATGGAGATACAACATAAGACCAACCTGGCCTGTCCGTTGTTTCTAGGGAGGAATCCCTTCCTCGGAGAGCCAAGTCTAGCATCTTGGTGGAGGGACGTGTTCGTTTGCTGCTAGCCAGTTTTAGAATAGCCTCCCTCTCCACTGGCACAGATGGTGCCGCTGCGTTGGTGCTGCCGGAGAAGCATCGCAAAACATCAAAGCAACTCATGCAAGGCCTGAGGATGCTATTATTATTTGCACAAGGCAGACCGTGAAAGAGGTGGATTTTGGGCGCATCTACATTGCGGGATCAATGCATCATACAGTTGGAAGGGACCCTTAGGGGACATCCAGTCCAACCCTCTTCTTCCATGCAGGAAAAGCACAATCAAAGCCCTCCTGACAGATGGTCATCCAGCCTCTCAATAATAATAATAATAATAATAATAATAATAATAATAATAATAATAGTCTGCCATGCATGAAAAGCACAATCAAAGCCTTCCCAACAGATGGCCATCCAGTCTCTGATATTATTATTTGCAAAGGCAAACCACTAAATAGGTGGACTTTGGGCACGTCTACATTGTGGGATTATAGCATCATACAGTTGGAAGGGACCCCCAAGAGACATCCAGTCCAACCCTCTTCTTCCATGCAGGAAAAGCACAATCAAAGCCCTCCTGACAGATGGTCGTCCAGCCTCTCAATAATAATAATAATAATAATAATAATAATAATAATAATAATAATGGAGTTGGAAGGGACTTCCACCCAGTCTAACCCCCTGCCATGCATGAAAAGCACAATCAAAGCCTTCTCAACAGATGGCCACACATCTGTCAGGAGGGCTTTGATTGTGCTTTTCCTGCATCATACAGTTGGAAGGGGACATCCAGTCCAACCCTCTTCTTCCATGCAGGAAAAGCACAATCAAAGCCCTCTCAAGAGATGGCCATCCAGTCTCTGATATTATTATTTGCAAAGGCAAACTGTAAAATAGGTAGACTTTGGGCACATCTGCATTGTGGGATCGATGCATCATACAGTTGGAAGGGACCCCCAGGGGACATCCAGTCCAGCCCCCTTCTTCCATGCAGGAAAAGCACAATCAAAGCCCTCTCAAGAGATGGCCATCCAGTCTCTGATATTATTATTTGCAAAGGCAAACTGTAAAATAGGTAGACTTTGGACACATCTGAATTGTGGGATCATAGCATCAAACAGCTGGAAGGGACACTCAGGAGACATCCAGTCCAACCCTCTTCTTCCATGCAGGAAAAGCACAATCAAAGCCCTCCTGACAGATGGTCGTCCAGCCTCTCAATAATAATAATAATAATAATAATAATAATAATAATAATAATAGGGTTGGAAGGGACTTCCAGAGTCCACCCAGTCTAACCCCCTGCCATGCATGAAAAGCACAATCAAAGCCCTCCCAACACATGGCCATCCAGTCTCTGCTATTATTATTTGCAAAGGCAAACTGCTAAATAGGTGAACTTTGGGCACATCTACATTGTGGGATTGATGCATCATACAGTTGGAAGGGACCCCCAGGGGACATCTAGTCCAACCCTCTTCTTCCATGCAGGAAAAGCACAATCAAAGCCCTCTCAAGAGATGGCCACTCAGTCTCTCCTATTATTTGCAAAGGCAAACTGCAAAATAGGTAGACTTTGGGCACATCTGAATTGTGCAATCGATGCGTCATAAAGTTGGAAGGGACACTCAGGAGACATCAAGTCCAACCCTCTTCTTGCAGGAAAAGCACAATCAAAGCCTTCTCAAGAGATGGCCATCCAGTCTCTGATATTATTATTTGCAAATGCAAACTGCTAAATAGGTGGACTTTGAGCGCATCTACATTGTTGGATCATAGCATTATACAGTTGGAAGGGACCTTTAGGGGACACCCAGTCCAACCCTCTTCTTCCATCTAGGAAAAGCACAATCAAAGCCCTTCTGAAAGATGGTCACCCAGCCACTATTTAATAATAATAATAATAATAATAATAATAATAATAATCCTAGAGTAGGAAGGGACTTCCAAAAGCCTCCCAGTCTAACCCCCTGCCATGCAAGAAAAGCACAATCAAAGTCCTCCTAACAGATGGCCATCTAGCCTCTGCTGCTGCTGCTGCTGCTGCTGCTTCTTCTTCTTCTTCTTCTTCTTCTTCTTCTTCTTCTTCTTCTTCTTCTAATTATTATTATTATTATTACTATTATTATTATTATTACTATTAATATAATCTTAGAGTTGGAAGGGACATTCAGAGGCCATCCAGTCAAACCCCCTGCCATGCAGGAAAAGCACAATCAAAGCCCTCCGGCCAGGTGGCCATCCAGCCACTACTTAATAATAATAATAATAATAATAATAGAATATTGGAGTTGGAAAGGACTTTGAGAGGTCATCTAGTCCAACCCCCTTCCTCCATGCAGGAAAAACACAATCAAAACCCTCATGACAGATGGCCATCCAGCCACTGGATGGCCACTGGATGCTTATTATTAGGTTTGGAAGGAACTTCCAGAGGCCATCCAGTCCAACCCCCTGCCATGCAAGAAAAGCACAATCAAAGCCCTCCGGACAGATGGCCATCCAGCTGCTGCTTAATAATAATAATAATAATAATAATAATAATAATAATGTGATTTGCTTGGAGGGTGGCAAGCTCTCTTTGGGTATTAAATGGTTTGCTTGTCCTATCTTTTCTAACTGTTTTGTTTGTGGCTCCTTGCATGACCGATTGGGGTTGGACTAGATGACCCTTGGGTGCCCCTTCCGATTCTCCGAACCAGGGAGCCCTGCCCAAGCAGAGCTCTTCCTGAGACAGAGCCAATCAATATTAAAAACAACCTTGTGAGGGGGAAAGAGAAGGAAAGCTACTTGAGCAGCGCATTTACTTTCCACGAGGGCTCTCCACTCTGCGATCATTATTCTCTGCTTAATGCGCTCTGGTTTTAAGCAAGCCCTCATGCCGCAAGAAAAGGGTTTTTTCCCCTCCCCGTTCGCTTCCCACCAACCTCTGCAAAGCATTTCAGCTCTTAATTGCATTTACAGGATGGGAAATACGCAGTAGAAGGGTCTGCAAGCTGCAAATAATACCACTTGGAACAAAGGCCCTGCTTGACGTTTTACAATGGCCCCATCTACACTGCCATAGAATGCAGTTTGAAACCACATATCCTATAATGCAGTTCAATGCAGTTGAAACTGACCTGTATGTATGAGAATCCATCTACGCTGCCATGTAATGCAAGTTAAAACTCCATTATATGATCGGTATAGACACACTGAACTGCATTCTATATATGTATATATCTATATGGTCAGTGTAAACACATATAATGGTCAGTATAGCCTCATTGAACTGCACTCTGTATGTTTATGTATATATCTATATGGTCAGTGTAAACACATATAATGGTCAGTATAGCCTCATTGAACTGCACTCTGTATGTTTATGTATATATCTATATGGTCAGTGTAAACACATATAATGGTCAGTATAGACTCATTGAACTGCATTCTATATGTTTATGTATATATCTATATGGTCAGTGTAGACACATATAATAGTCAGTATAGACTCATTGAGCTGCATTCTATAGGTTTATGTATATATCTATATGGTCAGTGTAAACAAATATAATGGTCAGTATAGACTCATGTCAGTGTAGGCACATATAATGGTCAGTATAGCCTCATTGAACTGCATTCTATATGTTTATGTATATATCTATATGGTCAGTGTAGATACATATAATGGTCAGTATAGCCTCATTGAACTGCACTCTATATGTTTATGTATATATCTATATGCTCAGTGTAGACACATATAATTGTCAGTACAGACTCATTGAACTGCATTCTATATACTTATGTATATATCTATATGGTCAGTGTAGACACATATAATGGTCAGTATAGACTCATTGAACTGCATTCTATATATGTAGGTATCTATATGGTCAGTGTAGACACATATAATGGTCAGTATAGACTTATTGAACTGAATTCTATATGTTTATGTATATATCTATATGGTCAGTGTAAACACATGTAATGCTGCTCAGTGGAATGAATCTTTGGCTCCATCCCATATAATGCAGTTTGGAAATGCATTAAATGGTCAGTATAGACTCATTGAATTGCATTCTATATGTTTATGTATATATCTATATGGGCAGTGTAGACACATATAATGCTGCTCAGTGGAATGAATTTTATTTATTTATTTATTTAGGGGGTTTTTATACCGATCTTCTCACCTCGAGAGGGACTCAGATTCGGTTCACAACATGTGTCAAATACAATTTTACAACACACAGTGCATTATCAAAAAACATTAAAAACATATTTCAATTGGCATGGGTTGTAATGGTGCCATTTTGGACTGTCACTCTCATCATTCCCTGTATATTTTGGCATGGGTTGCTTTTCTCTGATAACATAATAAACAGTGCCATTTTGGAATGTCACTCCCATCATCTATATATTCTGGCATGAGTTGTAATAAATGGTGTCATTTTGGACTGTCACTCCCATCGTCCCTATATATTCCGACATGGGTTGCAACAAATGGTGCCATTTTTACTGTCACTCCCATCATCCCCTATATATTCTGGCATGGATTGCTTTTCTCTGAGAACATAATAAATGATGCCATTTTGGACTGTCACTCCCATCATCCCCTATATATTCTGACATGGGTTGCAATAAATGGTGCCATTTTGGACTGCCGCTCCCAACATCTCCCAACCCGCGCCGTTGGTTTGAAGGCACATTGTTCTGGCATGGGTCACATTTCTCCAAGAACATAATAAATGGTGACCTTTTGGACTGGCACTCCCATCGTCCCCTATATATTCTGATATGTGTCACTTTTCTCCGAGAACATAATAAATGATGCGATTTTGGGGTGTTACTCCCATCGTCCTCTATATATTCTGGCATGGGTTGCAATAAATGGTGCCATTTTGGACTGCCTCTCCCAGCATCTCCCAATCCGCGCTGTCGGTTTGAAGGCCCATTACTAAGAAGCCAACCCAAGCTGAGCCCAGTGCCAATAATGGCATCTTTATGACCATTTCCCCTCTTAATCCCTCTTCCCTGCTTGCCTCCTCCATCCCCGGTCGTCCACTGAAAATGTCACGTCTAGAATTCAGCCGTCAGCCGAGGCCTCGGAAAGCGACACGCAAAGCCCACGGATCGATACGGCTGGAGTGTTAAACAGGTGTCCGGGCCGAAGGGGCATAAATCAGGCGTCCAGGCCAAGCGAGCGTTCGGATTTTGCCTTCCCCTCGGCTCCCCTTGAGCCGCCAAACCACCCGAATTGCAGGACATGGGAGGACGGCCATATATATTTTATTGTGCCACCGAACTTGGCAAATCCAATATCCGAGACGTTGGAAACGTTCAGGTGAAAAAAAAGAGACCTGCTTAATTAAATATATTTCCCCGAATGCTGGCATTTCTCAGCATTCACTTAGGATATTAATTAAGTTATAAATTAGAGTGCTTAAAAGGCAACAAGGGAGTTTCTAGTTTCCCACCTGGTCCTTTACTACATATATATATATATATATATATATATATAATTTTCTTGGATTTCTGCAACTGGCGGCCAGGCTCCTTTAATGCAGCGTAAGTTCCTTAACTTTATGTACACATTGGATTTTGTTTAGCTTGACATAATAGAATATTCTCTAGGCATTTTGGAGATTTTATGTTATGCTTCTGGTAAGAGATGACCAATCCAGTTGTGCTGGAGGACTTAAATGACAAGCTGGACCTGAGCCAAGAGTGTGATGCAGCAGCTAAAAAGGCCAACGCAATTCTAGGCTGGTGGTTAGAGCTGTTTGACCATGGAATATATTGCTTGGGATTGTATTGGAGTTCCCTTCTCTGGTGGTTTTTAAGCAGAGCTTGGATGACCATCTGTCAGGTGGGCTTGGATGGTGCCTTTTTGCCTGGCAGACATGATGAGATGATGATGATGATGATGGTGATGATGATGATGATGATGATGACGACGACTAGCTTGGGGACCTAGCATTGCCCAGGCTATTTGACAAAGTCTTGTTCCCCAAAACTCTGTCAGTCTGAATCCGGAAGTCCCAGAGTAGCTTGACGTGTTCATTCTCTGTAATTTTGCCAGGCGTGTGATCCCACCAGTTCTTTGTCGCAGAACGATGGTACTTGCGGCACAAGTTCCAATGGATCATCTGAGCAATGTTGTTGTGCCTCTGCTTGTAGTCCGTCTGTGTAATCTTCTTGCAGCAGCTGAGGATGGGATCCATTGTTGCTTGGGTACCCAGCGTTGCCTGGGCTATTTGACAAAGTCTTGTGCTCTAAAACTCTATCAGTCTGAATCCGGAAGTCCCAGAGTAGCTTGACGTGTTCATTCTCTGTAACTTTCTCCTGCTTGTGATCCCACCAGTTCTTTGTCGCAGGCAGATGGTGTTTGTGACACAAATTCAAATGAATCATCTGAGCAATGGTGTTGTGCCTCTGCTTGGAGTCTGTCCACGATCTTCTTGCAGCAGCTGAGGATGTGATCTATTGTTTCATCTGCTTCCTTGCAGAGTCTACACTTGGAATCTGTCGTGGACTTTTCAGTTCTGGATTGGATGGCCTTGGTTTGAATGGCTTGTTCTTGGGCTGCCAGAATCAGGCCCTCCTTTGTCTCCTTTTTCCAAGTTCCATTTGTGAGCCACAGCCATTTTTTTCTTTGTCCATTTGGCTCTCAATGTTTCCCAGGAACTGCCCAGGGAGAGCCTTCTTTCTTTTGCCAGTTTTCTCTTCTGCTCTGCATTGTGTTTTTACGGTATTATTATTATTATTATTATTATTATTATTATTATTATTGCCAGAAGGGACAGAGGGTTTCATCTATGCTGATGATCGTGCCATTACTGCTCAAGCAGGGAGCTTTGAGATGGTTGAACAGAAGCTCTCCGAACCTCTAGGTGCTCTTACCGCCTACTACAGGGAAAACCAGCTTATCCCTAATCCATCTAAAACACAGACATGTGCTTTTCATCTCAAGAACAGACAAGCATCCCAACCTCTGAGGATTATTACCTGGGAAGGAATCCCACTGGAGCATGGCAGCACACCCAAATCCCTGGGAGTCACTCTGGACTGTGCTCTGACCTACAAGAAGCACTGCCTGAACTTCAAGCGAAAAGTGGGTGCTAGAAACAATATCATACGAAAGCTGACTGGCACAACCTGGGGATCACAACCAGACACAATGAAGACATCTGCCTTTGCGCTATGCTACTCTGCTGCTGAGAACGCATGCCCAGTGTGGAGCACATCTCACCACGCTAAAACAGTGGATGCGGCTCTTAATGAGACATGCCGCATTATCACGGGGTGTCTGCGCCCTACACCACTAGAGAAATTACACTGGTCTAGTCGGTATTGCACCACCTGACATCCACCGGGAAGTAGCGGCCAATAGTGAAAGGACCAAGACAGAGACATCTCCAGCTCATCCCCTGTTTGGGTATCAGCCAACACGTCAACGACTTAAATCTAGAAATAGTTTTCTAAGATCTACAGAGACACTCGCTGGAACACCTCAGCAAGCGAGAGCCCAAAAGTGGCAGGCTCAAACCCAGAACCTCAATCAATAGCTGATACCAAATGAGAGACTCCTCCCTGGGCACACAGAAGACTGGGCAACTTGGAAGGCGCTGAACAGAGTGCACTCTGTCACTACAAGATGCAGAGCCAACCTCAAGAAATGGGGCCACAAAGTGGAATCCTCGACATGCGAGTGTGGAGAAGAGCAAACCACTGACCACCTGCTGCAATGCAACCTGATCCCTGCCACATGCACAATGGAGGACCTTCTTGCGGCAACACCAGAGGCACTCCAAGGGGCCAGACACTGGTCAAAGGACATTTAATCAGCTACCAAGCTTGCAAACTTTGTGTTTTGTCTGTTTGTTTGTTTTGTTCTGTTAGAAATGTAATACAATTGACTGGTTGCCCTGACACGACAAATAAATAATACTTATTATTATTATTATTATTATTATTATTATTATTATTATTTGAAACCCAACAAGATGAGTCCACAGCAGACACTCTGCTGGCTGTTGTATTGGATCACGCCAGTTTGTCTCTCCTACAGGAGACTCAAACTGGCACAACACCAAAGCATCAGCATACAAATGGCCCTGGGGGTCTCTTCCAACTCTATCATTCTCTTGATTGTTTGATATTTTCGAGTGGTCACAAATCGCATCCCGATCTCTGGCACATTGCAGAAAGAGAATGAAAAATCCACTTCCTTTGAAGGGAATCTAGTCTGCCAGGAAACTGTCCTTTCCTATCAGAAAATTATTTTTCCTCCTATTTCCTCCGACTCTCCGTTCTTGTAATCCGAACCCGTCGGTTCAGGGTTTATCTTCTGGAAGTTGCAGGAAACAAGCTCGCTCTGTTTTCCACTTTGGCAGCCGTTCCGATATTTCAAGATGGCTATCGCCTTGTCTCTCAGGGCTTTATTGCCCTGGTCTGTTGTCTCCTTGCAATTGCTTTGGGTTTTTTTTTTTGCAAACAGAAGCAGGCTGTCGTTGGATCTCTCACGTCTCGGTGCAATTGTGGGATGGCGGCACCTTGTTGTCTTGCTTTTCTCAAAATGCTATGGGCTAGAACTTTCAAAGCTTAGGAAATGGTACCACTTTTGAACTGCCGCTCTCATCATCCCCTATATCAGTGTTTCTCAACCTGGGGGTTGGGACCCCTGAGGGGGTCATGAAAGGGTGTCAGAGGGGTCGCCAAAGACCATCAGAAAACACAGTATTTTCTGATGGTTATGGATATTCAATGTGGGAAGTTTGAGCCAATTCTATCATTGGTGGAGTTCAGAATGTTCTTTGATTGTAATGAACTATAAATCCCAGGAACTACAACTTCCAAAAGTCAAGGTCTATTTTCCCCAGGCTCCACCAGTGTTCACATTTGGGCATATTAAGTATTTGTGCCAAGTTTGGTCAAGATCCACCATTGCGTGAGTCCACAATGCTCTCTGGATATAGGTGAACTACAACTCCCAAACTCAAGGGCAATACCCACCAAACCCTTTCAGTGTTTTCCGTTAGTCATGGGAGTTCTGTGTGGCAAATTAGGTTCAAATCCATCGCTTGAGGAGTTCAGAATGCTCTTTGATTATAGGTGAACTATAAATCCCAGCAACTACAACTCCCAAATTACAAAATCAATCCTTCCCCAACCCCACTAGCATTTACATGTGGGTGC
This sequence comes from Anolis sagrei, assembly GCF_037176765.1. Lineage (NCBI taxonomy): Eukaryota > Metazoa > Chordata > Lepidosauria > Squamata > Anolidae > Anolis > Anolis sagrei. Next base: position 105,183,950 of record NC_090034.1, read on the forward strand.
ATTGGGTATTTGTGCCCAGTTTGGTCCAGTGAATGAAAATACATCTTGCATATCTGATGTTTACATTATGATTTATAACAGTAGTAAAATGACTGTTATCAAGTAGCAACAAAAACAATGTTGTGGTTGGGGGTCACCACAACATGAGGGACTGTATTAAGGGGTATTAAGTTGCTTTTCTCCAAATGATATGGGCTTGAACTTCGAGAACATACCTTTTCAGACTGCCATTCCCATCATCCCCTATATATTCTGGCCTTGGTTGCTTTTCTCCAAATGCTAAAGGCTTGAGCTTTGAGAACATACCTTTTCAGACTGCCATTCCCATCATCCCCTATATATTCTGGCCTTGGTTGCTTTTCTCCAAATGCTATGGGCTTAGGCCTCAAGAACATACCTTTTCAGACTGCCATTCCCATCATCCCCTATATATTCTGACCTTGGTTGCTTTTCTCCAAATGTTATAGGCTTGAGCTTTGAGAACATACCTTTTCAGACTGCCATTCCCATTATCCCTTATATATTCTGGCCTTGGTTGCTTTTCTCCAAATGCTAAAGGCTTGAGCTTTGAGAACATACCTTTTCAGACTGCCATTCCCATCATCCCCTATATATTCTGGCCTTGGTTGCTTTTCTCCAAATGCTATGGGTTTGAGCCTCGAGAACATACCTTTTTAGACTGCCATTCCCATCATCCCCTATATATTCTGGCCTTGGTTGCTTTCCTCCAAATACTGTAGGCTAGAACTTCCAAAGTGTAGGAAATTTTGCTTTTCCACACTGCAGCTCCCATCATCCTGTATATATTCATATTGAGTTTTTGTGCCAAGTTTGGACCAGATCCATCATTGTTTGTGGCCACAGTGCTCTCTGGATGTAGGTGAACCACAACTCTAAAACTCAAGGTCAATGCCCAAGAAATCCTTCCAGTATTTTCTGTTGGCCATGGGAGTTCTGTGTGCAAAGACTGGATCAATTCCATCATTGGTGGAGTTCAGAATGCTCTTTGATTGTAGGTGAACTATAAATCCCAGCAACTACAACTCCCAAATGTCAAAGTCTATTTCCCCCCAAATCCCACTAGTGTTCACATTTGGGCATATTGAGTATTTGTGCCAAGTTTGTGCCAATTCCATTGCTGGTGGCATTCTGAACGCTCTTTGATTGTAGGTGAACTATAAATCCCAGCAACTACAACTCCCAAATGACAAAATCAGCCCCCCTTAACCCCACCAGTATTCAAATGTGTATCAGGTATTTGTTCCCAATTTGGTCCAGTGAATGAAAATCCATCCTGCATATCAGATATTTACATGACGATTCCTAACAGTAGCAAAATGACAGTTGTGAAGTAGCAACGAAAATAATGTTATAGTTGGGGGTCAGCACAACATGAGGAACTCTGTAAAGGGGTTGTTGCATTAGGAAGGTTGAGAAACACTGATATAGTGTGTTCACTCAACAAAAGTTGCAGTTCTGATAAACAAAACAACGTATTGTCGAAGGCTTTCATGGCTGGAATCACTAGGTTCTTGTGGGTTTTTTCGGGCTATAGGGCCATGTTCTAGAGGCATTCTCTCCTGACGTTTCGCCTGCATCTATGGCAAGCATCCTCAGAGGTAGTGAGGTTTGTTGGAATTAGGACAATGGGTTTATATATCTGTGGAATGGCTGGGGTGGGGCAAGGAGCTCTTCCCTGCTGGAGCTAGGTGTGAATGTTTCAGCTGATCACCTTCATTAGCATTTGAAGGCCTGCCTGAGCATGGGAAAATCTCTTGCTGGGAGGTGTTAATCTGTGCCTGGAAACAACCAGAGAGGAAACAACCAGGCACAGATTAACACCTCCCAGCAAGAGATTTTCCCAGGCTCAGGCAGGCCTTCAAATGCTAATGAAGGTGGTCAGTTGAAACATTCACACCTAGCTCCAGCAGAGAAAAGCTCTTTGCCCCACCCCAGCTATTCCACAGATATATAAACCCATTGTCCTAATTCCAACAGACCTCACTACCTCTGAGGATGCTTGCCATAGATGCAGGCGAAACGTCAGGAGAGAATGCCTCTAGAACATGGCTCTATAGCCCGAAAAAACCCACAAGAACCTAACAAAGCAACGGTTTGCTTTGATACCCCTGACCTTAAGAATTGGTTATAGGGTTAAGCCCCTTCTTAACTTGGCCCCCTTTCTCTCTTTCCCGTCAGTGATCAATACTTTCCTTCCACTTTATTGCACGGTGTGCCATTCACACCCCACATGTGGGCAAAGGGATGGTTTTAACTCCCCAATTGTGGTTGTTGTATTTTTTATTCCAGACCCATAAATTCATCGTTTTCATCCCTTTGGATTATCAGCCGTAGGTTAGCCGGAGTGCCTTGAACCATCTGTCTCGCCTTTTGTTTCCTTTTCACAAAAGGGATTTTCTGCTCCATTTTCCTGGTTGGCACTCAAAATCGAGCCTGATGTGCCGTTGTGCCTTTTCCACCTCTTTAATGCACCACTTTTGGGGGGCTGAAAGGGTGGAAGAGGCTGTGGGCATCTAAGGAGGGTCAAGGTGACGGCAACAGGTATCAAAGAAGAAGGACAATCGCACTAGGCTTTGGCCTAAGACAAGTGGAAAAAAGCGAAAACACAAATCTTCTTCTTTTCCTTCCAGAATTAGGAGAATACTAGCTATTTTTTCCACTTTGGACTCAATTTGCTTCAATTGGAGGAAGCTGGGGACAAAGGGGGAAAGTGGGAGGAAGAGAGAGAAACTGGGACATTTAAAAGCAGCGAGAAGGAAGGGAATTAATAGGTGGAGTTCTTGTCAAATCGGAACATTTAGAAGGTATCTCCCTGAAAGGCAAATGACACCAACTATCTCTGCTCTTTTGGAACAGGTTGAATTCCTTTCCTCTCTTCCCTCCATTCTTCCTTCCCTCCTCTTCTCCCTTCCTTCATCATTCCCTCCTTCCATCATTCCCTTTTCCCTTCTTTTCTTCCTCTCCTTTCCTCCCTCTCTCCTTCTTTCCTCCTTCCTTCCCTTCCTCCTATTTTTCGTTCTTCCTTCCTTTCCTCTCCTCCCTCCCTCCATTATTCCCTCTTTCCTTCTTCCTTCCATTTCCTTCCTTCCTTCCTTCCTCTCCTTCTTCCCTCCCTCATTATCTCTTTCCTTCTTTTCTTCCTTCCTTCCCTCCCTCCCTCTTTCCCTCTCTCTTTGCTTCCACCTTCCTTTGCTCCCTCCTTGTTTTCTTTCTTCCTTTCCTCTCATCCCTCCCTCCATCGTTCCCTCCATACCTCCTTCTTTTCTTCCTTCCTTACTTCCCTCCCTCCCTACGCTTGTCTTCCTTCCTCTTCCCTCCTCTCCTCCTCCCTCCCTCATTATCTCTTTCCTTCTTTTCTTCCTTCCTTTCCTCCCTCTTTCCCTCCCTCTTTGCTTCCACCTTCCTTCCCTCTCTCCTTGTTTTCTTCCTTCCTTTCCTCTCATCCCTCCCTCCATCGTTCCCTCTTTCCTTCCTTCTTTCATTTCCTCCTTTTTTTGCTTCTTCCTTCCTTCCTTCCTTCCTTCCTTCCTTCCTTCCTTCCTTCCTTCCTTCTTTCCTTCCCTCCCTCTTTCCTTCTTTTCTTTGTCTCCTCCCTCTCTTTATCATTCTTTCCCCTTCTTCCCTTCTCTCTCCCTCCACCATTCCCTCTTTCCTACTTTTCTTCCTTCCTTTCCTTGCTACCTCTTCGCTTCCTCTGTCTTTCTTTTCCTCCATCCCTCCCTCCCTCCTTCCTTCCATCCATCCATCCATCCATCCATCCTCCCTTCCTTCCTTCCTTCTTTCCCTCCCTCCCTCCCTTCCTCCCTACACTTGTCACCCTCCCTTCCTCTCTTCCTCCCTATGCTTGTCACCCTTCCTTCCTTCCTTCCTTCCTTCCTTCCTTCCTTCCTTCCTTCCTTCCTTCCTTTTTTCCTTCCATCTCTCAAATACTATATACTATTTTTGCAAATTGAGGTTATGCTCAATATAGATTTGAGCTACTGTTGTTTCCCTCTTCTTCCCTCCTGAGTTAATCAATTGCAATCTAACCTTTGTGCTTTGAGTTCAGTTTTCAGCAACTGAAGCAAACTGGAGAAGAAGGAAGGAGGAAGAGAGAGAAAATGGGACATTGAAATAATTGTGCTGTCGCACGCTGGGCCTGTGCATCAGACTGTAGACAGGACATAAATTCTGTGTGCCCAACGGGACGCCGGGGCTGCCTCAGATTAAAGGCCTTTGGATTTCCTTAAAACAGAGTCTTTAGATTGCTTAAAGGTTCAACAAAGTTCTTTATTGATGAAAACAAACAGGTACTTTAAAGCATTCTTAACAGTCTATTGGCTCTCTCTCAATCTTGTCCACAGGGAACAGGCACTATCTTCTTAACTGTAACTAATGGGGAAATCCTTAACTTCTAATCTGGGCAGTCTGTACTTGCCTCTGTTGGCGTGGAGCCCCTGCACCCAGTACCAACTGCGTCTGGCTTCTGCAAGCGACCCTTACCAAGCAGAGCTTTGTAGACTTCCAGGGGAAAAGAAGGAGTTTAGGTTTCAATGATGGCTGGCTGGAGTCCTTCAGCAAAGGAGCTGTAAGGCTGTATGATCCTCGGCCAAGCTGTAGACCCTTTTCTCTCCGGCCAAGCTGTAGAAGACGAAGCTGTCTACAGGAGCTCTTCGTTTTATGTCCTGTGCGGAAGGCTTCTCTGTGTGGACTGAACTCAAAAAGGCTCCTGTTCCCTCCAAAAACCCGAAAAGGAGTGGGACCAGGGGACCTAACTATAATTGACAGGTGGCTTGTCCTATGATTGCAGCCAAAAGAAGCCACCTATCTGCAGAGTCCCTGAAACTTGGGACTATAACAAACATTAAATGCAAAGCAAACAAAATTGGAGCTCCTGGTGCAGTTGTACCTGCACAATGATAGTTGAGAAACTGATGTAGGTGCATCTAAACCAGGTACAGCCAAACTTTGACCCTCTGGATGTTTTCCTAACCAGCTGTTAGGAATTGTGGGAGTTGAAGTCCAAAACACCCGGAGGGGCAAAGTTTGCCTATGCCTGATCTAAACTATAGAGTGAATGCAGTTTGACTCCACTTGAACTGTCATGGCTCAATACTATTGAATCCTTGGAGCTATAGTTTCACCGGGCACCAGCCCTCTTTGGCAAAGAAGACCTGGCAAAACTACAACTCCCAGGATTGCACAGCATTGAGCTGTGATAGTTTCAAGCAGTTGAGAAGATGGCAGAAGAGGGTCAAACACAAACACTGATGGATCTAGACCAAACTTGGCACGAATACTCAATATGCCCAAATGTGAACACTGGTGAAGTTTTGGGGGAAATAGACCTTGACATTTGAGAGCTGTAGTTGCTGGGATTTATAGTTCACCTACAGTTCAGAAGACAGCAGCAGAGGATCGGGTCCTCTCTCTAGTGACCTCCTATTATCTGTCCTTATTTTGGGTATCTGGCGAAAATGGGATTGATTTATCCTCTTCAGCTGTCAATCATTGAGGAGTCTGTAGTTTGTTTGCTGTTTTCGCGCCTTTGATTGATTGCTGCTTTTATCTTGTGCGCCGCATTTTTATTTCCCGATTTTAAATGTTTATTGCCCCATTATTTTTATGTCTCTTTAAGAACTGCGCTGTGAGGAATGAGCTTCCTTTTGTTTGACTTCAATCTTTCTGATGGCAAATGGGAAGCGCGCTTTGCTTGGAGCAAATCTTCATGGCGTCGGAGCTTTCGCTCGTGATTGGATGTGTCTACTTACTTAACCAGGATTTTAGAGGCCGGAAACGAGAGTGTGTCTACACCAGTGTTTCTCAACCTGGGGGGTCGGGACCCCTGAGGGGGTTGCGAGGGGGTGTCAGAGGGGTCACCAAAGACCATAAGAAAACACAGTATTTTCTGATGGTCATGGGGATTCCATGTGGGAAGTTTGAGCCAATTCTATTGTTGGTGGAGTTCAGAATGTTCTTTGATTGTAATGAACTATAAATCCCAGCAATTACAACTCCCAAATGTCAAGATCTATTTTCCCCAGACTCCACCAGTGTTCACATTTGGGCATATTAAGTATTCGTGCCAAGTTTGGTCCAGATCCGCCATTGCATGAGTCCACAGTGCTCTCTGGATATAGGTGAACTACAACTCCCAAACTCAAGGTCAATGCCCACCAGATCCTTCCAGTATTTTCTGTTGGTCATGGGAGTTCTGTGTGCCAAGTTTGGTTCAATTCCATCATTGGTGGAGTTCAGAATGCTCTTTGATTGTAGGTGAACTATAAATCCCAGCAATTACAACTCCCAAATGTCAAGATCTATTTTCCCCAGACTCCACCAGTGTTCACATTTGGGCATATTGAGTATTCATGCCAAGTTTGGTCCAGATCCACCATTGCATGAGTCCACAGTGTTCTCTGGATATAGGTGAACTACAACTCCCAAACTCAAGGTCCATGCCCATCAAACCCTTCCAGTGTATTCCATTGGTCATGGGAGCCAAGTTTGGTTCATATCCATCGCTGGTGGAGTTCTGAATGCTCTTTGATTATAAGTGAACTATAAATCCCAGCAACTACAACTCCCAAATTACAAAATCAATCCACCAGCGATGGATTTGAACTATACTTGGCTCCCATGACCAGTGGAAAACACTGGAAGGGTTTGATGGGCATGGACCTTGAGTTTGGGAGTTGTAGTTCACCAATATCCAGAGAACAATCCTCCCCCAACCCCACATTTGGGTATGAATGAAAATGCATCCTGCATATCAGATATTTGCATTATGATTTATTACAGTAGTAAAAAGACTGTTATGAAGTAGCAACAAAAACAATATTATGGTTGGGGGTCACCACAACATGGGGGACTGTATTAAGAGGTCACGGCATTGGGAAGGTTGAGAACCACTGGTCTACACGCTAGAATTAATGCACTTTGGCACCACTCTGGCTCAGTACTATGGAATCCTGGGGCTTGCCGTGTGACAAGGCCATGAGCCTTTTCGGCCGATGCCTCGCCAAACTATAACTCCCAGGATTCCATACCATTTAGCCATGATGATTCAAGTGGTGTCAAACTGCATTAATTCCATAGTATAGATTTATTGGAGCCCCTAGTGGTGCAGTGAGTTAAAGCGCTGAGCTGCTGAACTTGCTAACCGAAAGGTCGCAAGTTCGAATCAGGGGAGCGGGGTGAGCTCCCAATGTTAGGCCCAGCTTCTGCCAACCTACATACAAATGTGAGTAGATCCATAGATACTGTTCTGACGGGAAGGTAACGGCGCTCCATGCAGTAATGCCGGCCACATGACCTTGGAGGTGTCTACGGACAATGCGCGCTTCCCATTTGTCATCTGCTTCTCTGGCCCTGGAACTCAACAAAAAAGTTCCTGTTTTGTAGCAGATTTCCTATGAAGTGGTTGAGGCAGTAGTCCTTCAAACTACAAGAAAGGAGATTCCACCTGAACATTAGGAAGAACTTCCTGACTGGGAGAGCTGTTCAGTAGTGGAACTCCCTGCCCTGGAGTGTGGTAGAGGCTCCTTCTTTGGAGGCTTTGAAACAGAGGCTGGATGGCTATCTGTCGGGGGGGGGGGGGGGGCTTTGAATGCAATTTTCCTGCTTCTTGGCAGAATGGGGTTGGACTGGATGGCCCATGAGGTCTCTATCAAACCCTTGTGATACATAGTATAGATGCAACTTCAGTATTTAATCTCTTGGGAGGGATAGCCAATACTCAGGAGCAGGATTCAAAACGATCTTGACAGATTAGAGAGATGATGGGCCAAAACTAACACAATGAAGTTCAACAGTGACAAATGCAAGATACTCCACTTAGGCAGGAAAAACGAAATGCAAAGATACAGAATGGGGGAGGCCTGGCTTGAGAGCAGTACGTGTGGAAAAGATCTTGGAGTCCTCGTGGGCAACAAGTTAAACATGAGCCGACAATGCGATGTGGCAGCAAAAAAAGCCAATGGGATGTTGGCCTGCATCAAGAGGAGCATAGTGTCTAGATCTAGGGAAGTCATGCTCCCCATGCTCTATTCTGCTTTGGTTAGATCACATCTGGAATATTGTGTCCAATTCTGGGCACCACAATTCAAGAGAGATATTGACAAGCTGGAATGTGTCAGAGGAGGGCGACTAAAATGATCAAGGGTCTGAAGAACAAGCCCTATGAGGAGCGGCTTAAGGAGCTGGGCATGTTTAGCTTGAAGAAGAGAAGGCTGAGAGGAGATATGATAGCCATGTATAAATATGTGAGAGGAAGCCACAGGGAGGAGGGAGCAAGCTTGTTTTCTGCTTCCTTGGAGACTAGGACGCAATGGAACAATGGCTTCAAACTACAAGAGAGGAGATTCCATCTGAACATGAGGAAGAACTTCCTGACTGCGAGAGCCGTTCAGCAGTGGAACTCTCTGCCCCGGAGTGTGGTGGAGGCTCCTTCTTTGGAAGCTTTTAAACAGAGGCTGGATGGCCATCTGTCAGGGGTGATTTGAATGCAATATTCCTGCTTCTTGGCAAAATGGGGTTGGACTGGATGGCCCACGAGGTCTCTATCCAACCCTTGTGAGACATAGTATAGATGCAACTTCAGTATTCAATCTCTTTGCAGGTTTGTTTGTATCGTAACTGGTTGTTTGCATCGGTTGCTTAAAAGGCTATTTCTCGAATGGGAAAATGAAGGAGGGTGGAAAGACAACTGTATCAATAAATGTGAAAATGAACATATAATGGAGACGTTTCACCCGAACGGTCAATGGAAGTCAAACGCGTGGCCATTAGATACATAAATGGATACGTTTTGCCCCTCCGATGAACAAGAAAAGGGCGCCGATTTCTTCCGAAAATTGCAATACGGCTTTTGTTTGCGGGGCACTAATTTCACCATAATTGCCTGCGAAGGCAACTCATCCTCCCCGTTCTCTTATGCTAGATAGACTTATCGATCTCTTGTTCTTTGGAGTACAAAATCTCCGCGCAATGCATAGGAAATCATTTCTCAAAGAAGAAGAAGAAAAAAAGACTTAAAACATTACAGGTTGGTAAGAAAGGATTTATTTTTTGTCTCTGGGCGCATCCGCACTGTGGAATTAATGCAGTTTGGCACCACTTTAACTGCTGTGACTCAGTGCTATGGGATCCTGGGAGTTGTCGTTTTACAAGGTCTTTTGCCTTCTCGGCACCAGAATGAATGCAGTTTGATACCCACTTGACTACTCTGTCTCCAAGGTCTAGAATCCTGGGAGTTGTAGTTTTACAAGGTTTTTTGCTTTATCTAAGTGCATTTACATTAAAATGAATGCAGATCGATAAAGATTTAACTATCCTGGCTCAATGGACTGGAATCCTGGGAGTTGTAGTTTGACAAGGTCTTTTGCCTTCTCTAGGTGCATCGGCACCAGAATGAATGCAGTTTGATACCCACTTGACTACTCTCTCTCAAATATCTAGAATCCTGGGAGTTGTAGTTTTACAAGGTTTTGTTTTTTGTTTTTGTTTTTTTGCCTTCTCCTGGTGCATTTACATTAGAATGAATGCAGATTGATAAGCATTTAACTATCCTGGCTCAATGGACTGGAATCCTGGGAGTTGTAGTTTGACAAGGTCTTTTGTCTTTTCTAGGTGCATCTACACCAGATTGAATGTAGTTTGATACCCACTTGACTACCCTGTCTCAAATGTCTAGACTTCTGGGAGTTGTAGTTTTACAAAATCCTGGGAGTTGTAGTTTTACAAGGTTTTTTTTTTTGTCTTCCCTAGTTGTATTTACATAAGAATGAATGCAGATTGATTACCATTTAACTATCCTGGTTCAATGGACTGGAATCCTGGGAGTTATAGTCTGACAAGGTCTTTTGCCTTCTCAAGGTGCATCTACACCAGAATGAATGCAGTTTGATAACCACTTGACTACCCTGGCTCAATGGTCTACAATCCTGGGAGTTGTAGTTTTACAATTTTTTATTTTCTTTTCTGGGTGCATTTACGTAAGAATGCAGATTGATTACCATTTAACTCTCCTGGCTCAATGGACTGGAATCCTGGGAGATGTAGTTTGACAAGGTCTTTTGCCATCTCTAGGTGCATCTACACCAGATCGAATGCAGTTTGATACCCTTTTGACTTCCCTGGTTCAATGGTCTACAATCCTGGGAGTTGTAGTTTGCATATTGGTGCACAGAAGTCTCCAGCCTTTGTCAAACTATAACTCCTTGTAGTTTGCACTCTGTGGCAAGGAAGGCTACTGTTTGGTCACAATGTAGCTTCCATCGTTTCAGTCTATGGCGCCATGGGAGTTGTCGTTTGCACTTTGGGGCACAGAAGTCTCCATCTCTTGTCAAACTATAACTCCTTGCAGTTTGCACTCTGTGGCAAGGAACGCTACAGTTTGGTCACGCTGTAGCTTCCATAGTTTAAGTCTATGGCGTCCTGGGAGTTGTAGTTTGCACATTGGTGCACAGAAATCTCCAGTCCTTGTCAAACCACAACTCCCAGGATTCCATCGCATTGAGCCATGGCAGTTAAAGCTGTACCAAACTGCACCAAACTGCTCCCAGGTGTGATAGGGTTGCTTCCTCAATATGATGGGATCCTGGGAGTTGTAGTTTGCAAGGTGGTTGTTGAGATTCCCGGAAAGCCTTTGCCTTGCCGAATACGCCTGGGCCCCGCCATTAGCCTCCTGTCACCGCCTTGTGTGGATTATTGCATGTATAAATACGGACTCATTAACATTCCTCCCTCCTGCTTGGAAGCTATTTTGGGTCTTTAGGTTTTTTTTTTAATTGGATTTCTGCCTGATTCTGACCTTCAACTACAAAGCGAAGAGCGGCAACAAGTACGAGTGGATTCATCCCTCCGCTTCTCACATCTGCCTTGTTCGGAAGACAAAGAGGGTGGCAGCGTTCCCAATCAGGACCTACTCTTTTTCAGGATTGGTTAGCATTTGATTGGGGGGCAAAACCTATTAAGTGGATACGCGGACTAGGGGTGTTCAGTGGGTTGAACGTTCTTAACAACGTTTGCGTGTTTTTCGGGTTTCCAATTGTATGCTGGACTGTTTTCAATGGTTAGCTAATTTGGGTCTCTATTTAAAGGTAAAAGATGTCCCCTGACATTAAATCCAGTTGTGTCTGACTTTGGGGGTTGGTGCTCATCTCTGTTGTCCGTAGACACCTCCAAGGTCATGTGGCCAGCATGACTGCATGAAGCGCGGTTACCTTCCCACTGGAGCAGTACCTTTTGATCTACTCACATTTGCATGTTTTCGAACCAGTCGTGTCCGACTCTGGGGGTTGGTGCTCATCTCAGTTTCTAAGCCAAAGAGCCGGCGTTGTCCGTAGACACCTCCAAGGTCATGTGGCCAGCATGACTGCATGAAGCGCGGTTACCTTCCCACTGGAGCAGTACCTATTAATCTACTCACATTTGCCTCTTTTTGAACTGCTAGGTTGGCAGAAGCTGGGGCTGACAGCGGGAGCTCATCCAGCTCCCCAGATTTGAACCTGCGCTCTTTTGGTCAACAAGCTCAGCAGCTCAGCGGTTTAACCTGCTGCATCACTAGGGGGCCTCTTTAAAATAGTAAGCCTATGTATATATGTGTGTGTGTGTGTGTATATACACACACACACCCACGTGCATATATGTGTGAAGGTTTCCCCTGACATTAAGTCTAGTTGTGTCCAGTTCTAAGCCAATGAACCACCGTTGTCGGTAGACACCTCCAAGGTCATGTGGCCTGCATGACTGCATGGAGCTCTGTTACCTTCCCACCGGAGCGGTACCTATTGATCTACTCACATTTGCCTCTTTTTGAACTGCTAGGTTGGCAGAAGCTGGGGCTGACAGCGGGAGCTCACGCAGCTCCCCGGATTCGAGCCTGTGACCTTTTGGTCATCAAGTTCAGCAGCTCAGTGGTTTAACCTGCTGCACAACCAGGGGTCCTCTTTAAAATAGTAAGCCTACACACACACACACACACACATATATGTATGAAGGTTTCCCTTGACATTAAGTCTAGTTGTATCCAATTCTGGGGGGTTGGTGCTTATCTCCGTTTCTAAGCCAATGAGCCGGCGTTGTCCGTAGACACCTTCAAGGTCATGTGGCCTGCATGACTGCATGGAGCGCCCTTACCTTCCCACCAGAGCAGTACCTATTAATCTACTCACATTTGCATGTTTTCGAACTGCTAGGTGGGCAGAAGCTGGGGCTGACAGCGGGAGCTCATCCAACTGCACCACCAGGGGGGCTCTTTAAAATAGTAAGGACCTTTACCTTTATGTGCTAAGGAACATAAACTACAACTCCTAGGACTCCACAACATTGAGCCATTGAGCCATGGCAGTTTGACCCTACTTCAACTAGCAAACTACAACTCCCGGTCACCCCAAACCACCCCTATGAGGTAGTCATGTTCGGTCCTCTCTTCCAAATGATTTTCACGTTTTGCTCATTCCAGCCTGCTTTCCGTGTTATTTATGAGCGCCGCGCATTTCACGAAAATCTGGCGCTCCCATCTTATCTGTATATTTAATGATTTATGGACTCGGAGTGTTTCTAATCGCCTGATTATTTGTTCTGCGCCTTCAAATATGTCTGCGAGGGCTTCGTTTTCCCGAGCAGCCGGGTCAGAAATCTATGAAATCTATACTATAATTAGATGAAGCGTTGGTCTGTCTGCTGCTATGCTAAACAAGTCCACCCTCTTGATCCTGGAGTCGCGCCACCCAATCATGTCTTCTCCAATGCATCCAACAGAGGCCCCCCACCTACTCTGCCATATAACGCAGGATGAAACTGCATTAAGTGGACAGTGTAGACTCCTATAATGCAGTTACATGCATTGAACTGCATAATAGGAGTTTCTACTGGTTCAATACTACATTATATGGCAGCCTTTCTCAACCGGGGGGGGGGGGGGGGTTGGGACCCCCGGGGGGGGGGGGTCACAAGGGGGTTTCAGAGGGTATATTTCTGATGGTTTGAGGAACCCCTTTGGCAGAGAAGGTTGAAGATCTCTCTTCCTTTTTGGAAACAGACAGAAATCCTCCCACCAAAATCCCTCCTCCACTGTGATTGGCTGGCCTCTCAGCCAAGGGAAGGGCAGGGAGGGGAGAGCAGGCGTGCTCGGCGCATGGCAGCATGGTTGAACATGTGCGGGGTGAGGGAGAGCATGCAAGGCTGGAGGGAGGCTCACACCAGAGAAGTCCCATCAAGATATGGGGGTTCGGTGTGGGAGGTTTGGCCCAATTCTTTCGTTGGTGGGGTTCAGAATGCTCTGTGATTGTAGGTGAACTATAAATCCCAGCAACTACAACTCCCAAATGTCAAGATTTCTATTTCCCCAAACTCCACCAGTGTTCACATTTGGGCATATTGAGTCTTTGTGTAGAGTTTGGTCCAGATCCATCATTGTTTGAGTGCACAGTGCTCTCTGGATGTAGGTGGACTAGGTGAACTATAAATCTCAGGAAGTACAACTCCCAAATGTCAAGATTCTATTTCCCCAAACTCCACCCATGTTCACATTTGGGCATATTGAGTCTTTGTGTAGAGTTTGGTCCAGATCCATCATTGTTTGAGTGCACAGTGATCTCTGGATGTAGGTGAACTACAACTCCCAAACTCAAGATCCATGCCCGCTAAACCCTTCCAGTATTTTCTGTTGGTCATGAGAGTTCTGTGTGCCAAGTTTGGCTCAGTTTCATTGTTGGTGGAGTTCAGAATGCGCTTTGATTGTAGGCAAACTATAAATCCCAGCAACTACAAATCACAAATGTCAAGGTCTATTTCCCCCAACTCCATCAGTGTTTACATTTGGGCATATTGAGGATTCAAGTCAAGTTTGGTCCTGATCAATCATTGTTTGAGTCTACAGTGCTCTCTGGATGTAGGTGGACTAGGTGAACTATAAATCTCAGGAAGTACAACTCCCAAATGTCAAGATTCTATTTCCCCAAACTCCACCTGTGTTCACATTTGGGCATATTGAGTCTTTGTGTAGAGTTTGGTCCAGATCCATCATTGTTTGAGTGCACAGTGATCTCTGGATGTAGGTGAACTACAACTCCAAAACCAAAGGACACTGCCCACCATACCCATCCAGTATTTTCTGTTAGTCATGGGAGAACTGCGTGCCAAGTTTGGTTCAATTCCATCGTTGGTGGGGTTCAGAATGCTCTTTGATTGTAGGTGAACTATAAATCCCAGCAACTACAACTCCCAAATATCAAGATCTATTTCCGCCAAACTCCACCAGCGTTCACATTTGGGCATATTGAGGATTCGGTCCAAGTTTGGTCCTGTTCAATCATTGTTTGAGTCCACGGTGCTCTCTGGATGTAGGTGAACTAGGTGAACTATAAATCTCAGGAAGTACAACTCCTAAATGTCAAGGTCTATTTCCCCCAAACTCCACCAGTGTTGACATTTGGACATATTGAGGATTTTTGCCAAGTTTGATCCTGACCCATTATTGTTTGAGTCCACGGTGCTCTCTGGATGTAGGTGAACTAGGTGAACTATAAATCTCAGGAACTACAACTCCTAAATGTCAAGGTCTATTTCCCCCAAATTCCACCAGTGTTCACATTTGGGCATATTGAGTCTTTGTGTAGAGTTTGGTCCAGATCTGTCATTGTTTGAGTGCACAGTGATCTCTGGATGTAGGTGAACTACAACTCCAAAACCAAAGGACACTGCCCACCAAACTCTTAAAGTATTTTCTGTTAGTCATGAGAGAACTGTGTGCCAAGTTTGGTTCAAATCCATCACTGGTGGGGTTCAGAATGCTCTTTGATTGTAGGTGAACTATAAATCCCAGCAACTACAACTCCTAAATGCCAAAATCAATTTTTTTTAGTGAAGGTCATACATTGGGTTGTTAGGTGTCTTGTGTCAAATTTGGTGTCAATTTGTCCAGTGGTTTTTGAGTTCTGTTAATCCCACAAACGAACATTACATATTTATTTATATTGGTGGTCTTAGGAACCCCTTTGGCAGAGAAGGCTGAAGATCTGCCTGTCTTTCTCTTCCTTTTTGGACACAGAAATTCTCCCACCAAAATCCCATCTTTTGCTGTGATTGATCCGCCTCTCAGTCATGGGGAGGGCTGTTTTCAACACTCCAAGCAGAGAGGGGAGAGCAGGTGTGCTCGGCGCATGTGCGGGTCAGGGAGAGCATGCGAGGCTGGAGGAAGGCTTGCACCAGAGAAGTCCCTTCAAGGCATCAGGGTTCTGTGTGGAAAGTTTGGCCCAATTCTTTTGTTGGTGGAGTTCAGAGTGCTCTTTGATTGTAGGTGAACTATAAATCCCAGCAACTACAACTCCCTAATGTCAACATTTCTATTTCCCCAAACTCCACCAGTGTTCACATTTGGGCATATTGAGTCTTTGTGTAGAGTTTGGTCCAGATCCATCATTGTTTGAGTGCACAGTGATCCCTGGATGTAGGTGAACTACAACTCCAAAACCAAAGGACACTGCCCACCAAACTCTTCCAGTATTTTCTGTTAGTCATGGGAGAACTGTGTGCCAAGTTTGGTTCAATTCCATCATTGGTGGGGTTCAGAATGCTCTTTGATTGTAGGTGAACTATAAATCCCAGCAACTACAACTCCCAAATGACAAAATCAATTTTTTTTGAGTGAAGGACATATATTGGGTTGTTAGGCGTCTTGGTGGAGTTCAGAGTGCTCTTTGATTGTAGGTGAACTATAAATCCCAGCAACTGCAACTCACAAATGTCAAGGTCTATTTTCCCCAACTCCATCAGTGTTTACATTTGGGCATATTGAGTATTCGGGTTGATTTTGGTCCTGATCCATCAATGTTTGAGTGCACAGGGCTCTCTGGATGTAGGTGAACTATAACTCCCAAACTCAAGATCGATGCCCGCTAAACCCTTCCAGTATTTTCTGTTGGTCATGAGAGTTCTGTGTGCCAAGTTTGGCTCAGTGTCATCGTTGATGGAGTTCAGATTGCACTTTGATTGTAGGTGAACTATAAATCCCAGCAACTACAACTCCCACATGTCAAGGTCTATTTTTCTCAAACTCCACCAGTGTTCATATTTGGGCATATTGAGTATTTGGGCCAAGTTTGGTCGAGATTCATCATTGTTTGAGTCAACAGTGCTTTTGGAGGTAGGTGAACTACAACTCCCAAACTCAAGGTCCATGCCCGCCAAACCCTTCCAGTATTTTCTGTTGGTCATGAGAGTTCTGTGTGCCAAGTTTGGGCATATTGAGTGTTCATATTTGGGCATATTGAGTATTCATGCCAAGTTTGGTCCAGATACACCATTGTTTGAGTCCACAGTGCTCTCTGGATGTAGGTGAACTACAGCTCCCAAACTCAAGGTCCACCAGTATTCAAATTTGAGTGTATTGGGTATTTGTGCCAAATGTGGTCCAGTGGTCCAAACTGCATTATTATATAGTTGTACAGATGGGGCTTTTGATGTGCCCAGAGTCGCCCAATGTTGTTTTGATGCTCAAACAGACATTTGAATCCAGATCTCTGGAATCACTCAAATATCTTGGGAGTCTGCGTTGCTGTGAGTTTTCTGGGCTGTCTGGCCATGTTCCAGAAGCATCCTTTCCTGATGTTTCACCCACATCTATGGCAGGCATCCTCAGAAGTGTGAGGACCTCACAACTTCGGAGGATGCCTGCCAGAGATGTGGGTGAAACATCAGGAGAGAATGCTTCTGGAACATGGCTAGACAGCCCGGAAAACTCACAGCAACCCAGTGTTTTGGCCATGAAAGCCTTCGACAACATCTTGGGAGTCATTTGAATGCCGTCCGCTTTGCCTTCTTGAGTCGATTTGCTGTGACACCAATCCAATCCAAACGCAGTCCAATTCAATCTTCGGCATCCCAGACCAGGGATGGTCAATTTCCTCCTCAATCGAGAACTCAATGGAGAGGAAGGTCCCAACCAAGCCATCCAAGGCAGATAATCATCTCCACGTCTTCATCCAGCTGCTGCCCACTCCGCAGGCCGGCCAAAGTTTTCCTTGGCGTCCTTTGTCCAGTTGGCGCTCGCCACCGTTGGCTAATTGGGAGCAACCTGGGCAAACCGAAGCCGGCAAAGGGGCCAAGAAAAACAGGCGGCTCCAATGGGCAGCCAATTTTGGAGTCCACCAGCATCTTCTTTGTGCCCGTCTTGGCTTATCTTGGATTCTGATATGGTCAATGCTTGGCACGGGTTGTGCCGCAGAAAATGCATCTTCTACACTGTAGAGTGAATGTACTTCGACCCTGTTTGGACTGCCTATGGCTCAATGCAATGGAGTCCTGGGAGTTGCAGTTGTACTAAGGGCGCATGTCCATCATCCGAGTTTGACACCACGTCGAGTCTCCTTATGGAGAAAAAAAGCAGAGTATTATTATTATAAATAAAGCAGCCATGGCTCAATGCTATGGTATCTTGGGAGTTGTAGTTTTACTAAGGACGCATGTCCATCATCCAAATTTGACACCACGTCGAGTCTCCTTATGGAGAGAAAAAGCAGAGTGGTTTGTTGTAGGTTTTTTCGGGCTATATGGCCATGGTCTAGACTCTAGAGGCATTCTCTCCTGACGTTTCGCCTACACTTTGGCAAGCATCCTCAGAGGTAGTGAGGATGCTTGCCAAAGTGCAGGTGAAACGTCAGGAGAGAATGCCTCTAGACCATGGCCATACAGCCCGAAAAAACCTACAACAAACCAGTGATTCTGGCCATGAAAGCCTTCGACAATACAAAAAGCAGAGTATTATTATTATAAATAAAGCAGCCATGGCTCAATGCTATGGTATCTTGGGAGTTGTAGTTTTACTAAGAGCGCATGCCCATCATCCGAGTTTGACACCACATCGAGTCTCCTTATGGAGAGAAAAACCAGAGTATTATTATTATAAATAAAGCAGCCATGGCTCAATGCTATGGTATCTTGGGAGTTGTAGTTTTACTAAGAGCGCATGCCCATCATCCGAGTTTGACACCACATCGAGTCTCCTTATGGAGAGAAAAACCAGAGTATTATTATTATAAATAAAGCAGCCATGGCTCAATGCTATGGTATCCTGGGAGTTGTAGTTTTACTAAGTGCACATATCAATCAACTCAGTTTGACACCATTTCAGTGCTGCCTTGAGTCTCCTTGTGGAGAGAAAAAGCAGGGTATAAATACATGAAGAAATCAATAATAGTCATGGCTCAATGCTATGGTATTCTGGGAGTTGCAGTTTTACGAAGGACACGTCTATCAATGCAGTTTGTCACCACTTCAAGTCTCCTTATGGAGAGAAAAAGCAGGGTAATAATAATAATAATAATAATAATAATAATAATAATAATAATAAAACAGTCATGGCTCAATGCTGGGAGTTGTAGTTTTACTAAGTTTTACTAAGGGCGCATGTCCATCAACTCAGTTTGACACCATTTCAACTGCTGCCTTGAGTCTCCTTGTGGAGGGAAAAAGCAGGGTATAAATACATGCATACATAAATAATAGCCATGGCTCAATGCTATGGTATTCTGGGAGTTGCAGTTTTACAAAGGACTCATGTCCATCATCGCAGTTTGACACCACTTCAAGTCTCCTTATGGAGAGAAAAAGCAGGGTATAAATAATAATAATAATAATAATAATAATAATAATAGCCATGGCTCAGTGCTATGATATTTGGGGAGTTGTAGTTTTGCTAAGGACACATGTCCATCAACACAGTTTGACACCACTTCACGTCTCCTTATGGAGAAAAAAAGCAGGGTTCAAATAAATAAATAAATAATCATAGCTCAATGCTATAGTATTTGGGGAGTTGCAGTTTTACTAAGGGCACATGTCCATCAACACAGTTTGACACCACATCAAATCTCCTTACAGAGAGAAAAAGCAAGTTATTAATAAATATAAATATAAATAATAATAACAATAGCCGTAGCTCAAGTACTGCTTTGAGCCTCCTTGTGGAGAGAAAAAGCAGGGTATAAATAAATAAATAAAAGCCATGGCTCAATGCTATGGTATTCTGGGAGTTGTAGTTTTACTAAGGGTGCATGTCCATCAACTCAGTTTGACACCATTTCAACTGCTGCCTTGAGCCTCCTTGTGGAGAAAAAAAGCAGGGTATAAATATTAATATGATGATGATGATGATGATGATGATGATGATCATGGCTCAATGCTATGGAATCCTGGGAGTTGTAGTATTACTAAGGGCTAATGTCCATCAGCACACTTTGACAGCACTTCGACTGCCGCTTTGAGTCTCCCTGTGGAGAGAAAAAGCAGGATATGAATAAACATAACAACGACTTATTTGTCTCAATGCTATGGAAACCTGGGAGTTGTAGTTTTACTAAGAGCTAATCTCCATCAGCACAGTTTGACACCACTTCAACTGTTGCTTTGAGTCTCCTTGAGAGAAAAAGCAAGATATGAATAAACATAACAACGACTGCCTTGTCTCAATGCTATGGAATCCTGGGAGTTGTAGTTTTACTAAGGGCTAATGTCCATCAGCACAGTTTGACACCAGTTCCACTGCTGCTTTGAGTCTCCTTGTGGAAAGAGAAAATGGGGGATATATAAACATTAATAATAATAATAATAATAATTGGCATGTCAATGCTATGGAATTTTGGGAGTTGTAGTTTGACAAGGTCTTTATCCTCCTCTGCCAAATAGGAATTGAGTCTCACCAATGCGATTGCATGCTAGGAGTTGTAGTTTGATGAGTCACCCAGCTCTCTTTGGCAGACAAGGCTCACAACCTTGCAAAACTACATTTCCCAGGATTCCTGATAAAACACTGGCATCTTTTGTTATCAAAATACCTATTCTTTTTATTGATTGTGCCCTTAGCATCTACACTCTCCATACTTTGTTTAACACGATCATGAGGTCAGGAGTCTTGTGCTCCAAAACTGTGTCAGTCTGAATCCGGAAGTCCCAGAGTAGTTTGACGTGTTCATTCTCTGTAACTCTTTCCGGCTTGTGATCCCACCTGTTCTTTGTTGCAGGCAAATAGTATTTGTGGCACAGGTTCTGGTGAATCACTTAAGCAATGGTGTTGTGCCTCTGCTTGTAGTCTGTCCGCGATCTTCTTGCAGCAGCTGAGGATGGGATCTATTGTTTCAGCCATTATTATTATTATTAATATTATTATTATTATTATAGTCTAACAATCTGCTATAACGAGAAAGCTTTCCTGGTGCCAAAGCGCATGAAAGTAGTGTCAAAGTGCATTCCTTTGACAGTGTAGATGCACCCTAGGGTTCTATTTACTCACTCCCTTGCTCAACGGCTGGGTTTCCAGCATCGTAGTCTGATGCTCAAGCCATTATAGCGCATGATTCCTTTCCCATTTTTTACTCTGGACGCCTCCCTCGCAGCTATGCAGATATACACACCCAGGTTCCTTTTATTTGCATTGAGTCCAGGGGAAGGAGAAAAAAAAAGAATAATAATGTTAACCTAATTGGAGGCTGCTAGAGGCGAGTGACATATGGACTAATTAAGACAAGCCTCAAGGAGAACCTTGCATATGGGCTGATCATCTCCGAGCCTGCCGTTCCCTCCTGCTTCGCCTTCCATGGACGGCCTCACTACATTGAAGGACAAACCTTGCATCTATACTGCAGAAGGAATGCAGTTTGACACCTATTTAAATGCCATATTCCAAAGTTATGGGGTCCTGGGAGATGTAGTTTGACAAGGTCTTTAGCCTTGTCCGCCAAAGAGCAGTTTGACACCCATTTAAATGCCATATTCCAAAGTTATGAGGTCCCGGGAGATGTAGTTTGACAAGGTATTTAGCCCTGTCTGCCAAAGAGTGCAAACTATAACTCCCAGGGCCTGCCATACTGTTGTGCTTCGCCTTCCATTGCCGGCCTCCCTAAATTGAAGGACGAAGGTTGCATCTGCAATGCAAAACAAATGCAGTTTGACACTCATTTAAATGTAATATTCCAAAATTATGAGGTCCTGGGAGATGTAGTTTGACAAGGTTTTTAGTCCTGTCCGCCAAAGAGCAGTTTGACACCCATCTAAATGCCATATTCCAAAGTCATAGGGTCCTGGGAGATGTAGTTTGACAAGGTCTTTAGCCCTCCTCCACCAAAGAGTGCAAACTATAACTCCCAGGGCCTGCCATTCCTGGCCTCCCTAAATTGAAGGTCAAAGGTTGCATCTACACTGCAGAAGGAATGCAGTTTCACACCCATTTAAATGCCATATTGCAAAGCCATGGGGTCCTGGGAGATGTAGTTTGACAAGATCTTTAACCCTCCTCCACCAAAGACTGCAAACTATAACTCCCAGGGCCTGCCATTCCTGGCCTCCCTAAATTGAAGGTCAAAGGTTGCATCTCCACTGCAGAAGGAATGCAGTTTCACACCCATTTAAATGCCATATTCCAAAGTCATGGGGTCCTGGGAGATGTAGTTTGACAAAGTCTTTAGTTCTGTCCACCAAATAGTGCAAACTATAACTCCCAGGGCCTGCCATTCCTGGCCTCCCTAAATTGAAGGTCAAAGGTTGCATCTACACTGCAGAAGGAATGCAGTTTCACACACATTTAAATGCTATATTCCAAAGTCATGGGGTCCTGGGAGATGTAGTTTGACAAGGTCTTTAGTCCTGTATGCCAAAGAACAATTCGATACTGATTTAAATGCGATATTCCAAAGTCATGGGGTCCTGGGAGATGTAGTTTGACAAGGTCTTTAGCCCTGCCTGCCAAAGAGTGCAAACTATAACTCCCAGAGCCTGCCATTCCCTCTTTTTCTCTCCTTCCATTGCCGGCATTCCTCAATTGAAGGACAAAGGTTGCATCTACACTGCAGAATGAATACAGTTTGGCACCTGTTTAAATGCCATATTGCAAAGTCATGGGGTCCTGGGAGATGTAGTTTGACAAGGTTTTTAGTCCTGTCCGCCAAAGAGCAGCTGGACACCCATTTAAATGCCATATTCCAAAGTCATGGGGTCCTAGGAGATGTAGTTTGACAAGATCTTTAGTCCTGTCTGCCAAAGAGCAGTTTGACACCCATTTAAATGCCATTTTCCAAAGTCATGGGGTCCTGGGAGATGTAGTTTGACAAGGTCTTTAGTCCTGTCCGCCAAAGAGCAATTTGACACCCATTTAAATGCCATATTCCAAAGTCATGGGGTCCTGGGAGATGTAGTTTAACAAGGTCTTTAACCCTCCTCCACCAAAGAGTGCAAACTATAACTCCCAGGGGCTGCCATTCCTGGCCTCCCTAAATTGAAGGACAAAGGTTGCATCTACACTGCAGAAGGAATGCAGTTTCACACCCATTTAAATGCCATATTGCAAAGTCATGGGGTCCTGGGAGATGTAGTTTGACAAGATCTTTAGTTCTGTCCACCAAAGAGTGCAAACTATAACTCCCAGGGCCTGCCATTCCTGGCCTCCCTAAATTGAAGGACAAAGGTTGCATCTACACTGCAGAACGAATACAGTTTGGTACCCATTTAAATACCATATTGCAAAGTCATGGGATCCTGAGAGATGTAGTTTGACAAGATCTTTAGTCCTGTCCACCAAACAGCAATTTGACACCTATTTAAATGCCATGTTCCAAAGTCATGGTGTTCTGGGAGATGTAGTTTGACAAACTACATCTGGGAGATGTAGTTTGACAGATGTAGTTTGGTGTTCTGGGAGATGTAGTTTTGCCAAAGAGTGCAAACTATAACTCCCAGGGCCTGCTGTTGAAGGACAAAGGTTGCATCTACACTGCAGAAGGAATGCAGTTTCACACCCATTTAAATGCCATATTGCAAAGTCATGGGGTCCTGGGAGATGTAATTTGACAAGGTCTTTTAGCCCTCCTCCACCAAAGTGTGCAAACTATAACTCCCAGGGCCTGCCATTCCTGGCCTCCCTAAATTGAAGGACAAAGGTTGCATCTACACTGCAAAACAAATGCAGTTTGACACTCATTTGAATGCCATATTGCAAAGTCATGGGGTCCTGGGAGATGTAGTTTGACAAGGTCTTTAGCCCTCCTCCACAATAGAGTGCAAACTATAACTCCCTAGGCCTCCCTAAATTGAAGGACAAAGGTTGCATCTACACTGCAGAAGGAATGCAGTTTCACACCCATTTAAATGCCATATTCCAAAGTTATGGGGTCCTGGGAGATGTCCACCAAAGAGCAATTTGATACCCATTTATATGCGATATTCCAAAGTCATGGGGTCCTGGGAGATGTAGTTTGACAAGGTCTTTAGCTCTCCTCCACCAAAGAGTGCAAACTATAATTCCCAGGGCCTGCCATTTCCTCATGCTTTGCCTTCCATCGCTGGCCTCCCTCAATGTAAGGACAAAGGTTGCATCTACACTGCAGAACGAATGCAGTTTGACACCCATTTTAACGCCATGTTCCAAAGTCATGGGGTCCTGGGAGATGTAGTTTGACAAGGTCTTTAGTCCTGTCCGCCAAAGAGCAGTTTGATACCGATTTAAATGCGATATTCCAAAGTCATGGGGTCCTGGGAGATGTAATTTGACAAGGTCTTTAGCCCTCCTCCACCAAAGTGTGCAAACTATAACTCCCAGGGCCTGCCATTCCTGGCCTCCCTAAATTGAAGGACAAAGGTTGCATCTACACTGCAAAACAAATGCAGTTTGACACTCATTTGAATGCCATATTCCAAAGTCATGGGGTCCTGGGAGATGTAGTTTAACAAGGTCTTTAACCCTCCTCCACCAAACAGTGCAAACTATAACTCCCAGGGCCTGCCATTCCTGGCCTCCCTAAATTGAAGGACAAAGGTTGCATCTACACTGCAGAAGGAATGCAGTTTCACACCCATTTAAATGCCATATTGCAAAGTCATGGGGTCCTGGGAGATGTAGTTTGACAAGGTCTTTTGTCCTCCTTCGCAAACTATAACTCCCAGGATGCCATAGCACTTAAAGTGGTATCAAACCGCATTCGTTCTACTATGTAGATGCATCCAGAAATGCATCCATTTTTGCCATCGTATGTGGGATGGAGAGACACCGAATCTTCCCTTCCTCCGTCTGGGAGCCTTTAATGGGATTAATCGGCCCCGCAATCAATTAATTCATTAATCACAGATTAAAAAGATGCAGCTTTCCAGCAGGATTTCAGGCGCCGGAGCTGGCTATCAACAATTAATCCCAGTATCGTTCCAGACGATCGGCCCAGTAATAAACTATTGGTCTGTGCTAATGAAGGATATTACATTGGTTCCAGAGCCTAGGGCTGGCACATACATACATACACATACACATACATACACACACACTTCAGTAGCTACATCTACACTCTATAATGAATGCAGTTTGACCCCAATCTCACTACCATGCCTCAGTGCTATGGAGTAATGGGATTTGTAGTTTGGTAAGGCATCAGCACTCTGATAGACAAGGCGCACGATCTTGGGAAACTACAACTCCCAGGATTCCATATCCTTGAGCCATGTTAGTGTTTCTGAATTGCATTCATTCTGCAAGTGTACCTGCACCCTTAGTGAAACTACAACTCCCAGGATTCCATATCTTTGAGCTATGTCAATTCAAGCGGTGCCAAACTGCATCCATTCTACAGTGTAGATGTACCCTTAGTGAAACTACAACTCCCTAGATTCCATAGCATATGAGAGTTCAAGCAGTTCCAAACGGTACCCTTAGTGAAACTACAACTCCCATAATTTCGTAGCATTCAGCCATGGCAGTTTGGGGATCTCAAACTGCATTCATCCTACAGTAGATGTACCCTTGGTAAAACTACAACTCATATGATTCTGCAGCATTCAGCCATGGTAGTTTGGGGATCTCAAACTGCATTCATCCTATAGTAGATGTACCCTTAGTGAAACTACAACTCCTATGATTCTGTAGCATTCAGCCATAGCAGTTCAGATAGTCTCAAACTGCATTCACCCTACAGTAGATGTACCCTTCATGAAACTACAACTCCCATAATTCTGTTGCATTCAGCCATGACAGTTTGGGTGGGTGGTCTCAAACTGCATTCACCCTACAGTAGATGTGCCCTTAGTGAAACTACAACTCCCATAATTTCGTAGCATTCAGCCATGGTGGGTTCGGGTGGTCTCAAACTGCATTCACCTTACAGTAGATGTACCCTTCATGAAACTACAACTCCCATAATTCTGTTGCATTCAGCCATGACAGTTTGGGTGGGTAGACGCAAACTGCATTCACCCTACAGTAGATGTACCCTTAGTGAAACTACAACTCCCATGATTCCATAGCCTTGAGCCATGACAGTTCAAGTGGTACCAAGCTGCATTCATCCTACAGTAGATCCACCTCTAGTGAAACTACAACTCCTATAATTTCGTAGCATCCAGCCATGGCATTCAACTTATAGTAGATGTACCTTTAGTGAAAGTACAACTCTCATGATTCCATAGCCTTGAGCCATGACAGTTCAAGTGATACCAAATTGCACTCGTCCTACAGTAGATGCACCCCTAGTGAAACTACAACTCCCATAATTTCGTAGCATTCAGCCATGGCAGTTCGGGTGGTCTCAAACTGCATTCACCCTACAATAGATGTACCCATAGTGAAACTACAGCTCCCATAATTTCGTAGAATTCAGCCATGGCAGTTCAGGTAGTCTCAAACTACATTCACCCTACAGTAGATGTACCCTTAGTGAAACTACTACTCCCATGATTCCATAGCCTTGAGCCATGACAGTTCAAGTGGTACCAAATCACATTCATCCTATAGTAGCTGCAGCCTTGGTGAAACTACAATTCCTAGGATTCCATAATATTGAGCCATGGCAATTAAAGTGGTCTTAAACCGCATTCACCCTATAGTAGATGTGCCCTTAGTGAAACTACAACTCCCATGATTCCGTATCATTGGGTGGTCTCAAACTGCATTCATCCTACAGTGTAGATGCAACCTAAATTCAAGAAGGGTATATACGATTTTTTTTCCAGCTACTTTATGGGTTCGGAACGAGCCCCCCATTTGGCAACGGCAACCTAATCAATTTTATGTAATTTTTTTTACAAGCCACATTTAACAAATTGGAAAATAGATTTTTTTTTTTGTTTCCCATTTCCCCCCCATTGATTTTCTTTGCCGCCTGCGTAAATAATGCCTCCCCCCTCCCCACCTCGGTGTCCTTTTCAGCCAAGATGGATGGGCTGGAAAGAGAGAGGCCAGCGGCACAGCGGGATGCCGGGCCAGATCCATACTGTGACATTCTCCATTCATGGCCGGGGAGTCTCATATGGGAAGAGGTCAATAGCAAGGCACCATCAATTGAGCCACTGGCTGACCCCAACCCTAAGGACCGGCTCTAAAAGGCATCCACTGGCCCCTAAACCCATTGCAATGGCCATAATAATAATATTAATCTATATAAATAAAAATGTAATGTTCGTTTGTGGGATTAACATAACTCAAAAACCACTGGATGAATTGACACCAAATTTGGACACAAGACACCTAACAACCCAATGTATGCCCTTCACTCAAACAATTGGGAGTTGTAGTTGCTGGGATTTATAGTTCACCTACAATCAAAGAGCATTCTGAACCCCATCAACGATGGAATTGAACCAAACATGGCACACAGAACTTCCATGACTTAACAGAAAATACTAGAAGGGTTTGGTGGGCATTGACCTTGGGTTTTGGAGTTGTAGTTCATCTACATTCAGAGAGCATGGTGCACTCAGTGATGGATATGGACCAAGCTTGGCACAAATATTCAATATGCCCAAATATGAACACTGGTGGAGTTTGGGGAAAATAGACCTTGACATTTGGGAATTGCAGTTGCTGGGATTTATAGTTCACCTACAATCAAAGAGTATTCTGAACTCTACCAACAATTGAATTGAACAAAAATTGGCACACAGTTCTCCCATGATCAATAGAAAATACTGGAAGGGTTTGGTGGGCAGTGTCCTTTGATTTTGGAATTGTAGTTCACCTACATCCAGGGAGCACTGAGGACTCAAACAATGATGGATCTGGACTAAACTCTACACGAATACTCAATATGCCCAAATGATAACACTGGTGGAGTTTGGGGAAAATAGAATCTTGACATTTGAGAGTTGTAGTTGCTGGGATATATAGTTTACCTACAATCACAGAGCATTCTGAACACCACCAACGATAGAATTGGGTCAAGCCTCCCACACAGAACCCCCATGTGGGCCACAGCAACGCGTGGCAGGGGACGGCTAGTAATGATGATGATGATGATGATGATAATAATAGAATTTGTATTTGTTTCCTGCCTCTCCCAGTTGGCTCCCAACTAACCAACACCCATAGCAATGTGTAGATGCCGAATGATTGTAGTTTTCTTGAGAGTCACATTTGAAAATAGGCCTAATATATGATATGCCATGCTATACCTTAAACTATAGATTGACTTGGTAGCCATATGGAAGTACAATCATTAAAAGACAGTGAAGATAAATGTGAGGTAACATAGTTTCATTGTGAATTATGAAAACTGTGAAGGCAGTATACCATTGTAGCTTAAAAAATGCTGGTTGTTTGAGAGTTCTGGTTAACTGAGAGTCTGCTGCAAGCATAGATATCTTCCTTCCTTCCTTTATTCCTTCCTTCCTTCCCACCCTTCTCTCCTTCCCTTCTTTCCTCCTTCTGTACTTCCCTTCCTCCCTCCATTCCTCCTTTTCTTCTTTTCTTCCTTATCCCTTTTCTTCTTTTCCTCCTTCTTTCTCTCTTTCCTTCATTCCTTTCCTCCCCTTCCCTTTCTTCTCTCCCTCCTTCCCTTCTTTCCATTTTTCCTTCCTTCCATCCTTCCATCTCTCCTTCCTCCCATCCTTCCTTCTTTCTCTCCCTTATCTCTCTCCCTCCTTCCATCTCTCCTTTCCTCCCTCCTTTTTCCTCCCTCCCACCCTCTCTCTATCTCTCCTTCCTCCCCTCCCATGTTTCTCTCCTTCTTTCATCCCTACCTTCTTTTCCTCCCTTCTTCTCCCCTTCAATCTTTCCCTCCCTCCCTCCTTCCCTTTCTTTTCTTCATCCTTCTCTCCCTTCCTCCTTCCTTCCATATCTTCGTTCCTTCCTGCCTTCCCTCCTTCTCTTCCCTCTCTCCCTCCTTCCTTCTCTCTTCCCTCCCTCCCTCCCTCCCTCCCTCCCTTTCTTCTCTCCATCCTTCTCTCCCTTCCCCATTCTTTCCATATCTCCTTCCTTTTGTCCTTCCTTCTTTCCCTCTCTCTCCTCTCTCTCTCTCTCCCTTCCTTCCCTCCTTCCTTCTGTCTCTCCTTCTCTTATTGCTACTTTCTTTTCCTCCTTCTCTCTTTCTACCCTTTATTTTTTCCCTCCCTCCTTCCCTTTCTTCTCTCCATCCTTCTCTCCCTTCCTCCTTCCTTCCATATCTCCTTCCATCCTTCCTTCTTTCCCTCCCTCTTTCCCTCCCTCCTCCTCTCCTTCCTTCCTTCCTTCCTTCCTTCCTTCTTTTCTTCCCTCCCTCTATCTCTCCTCCCTCCCCTCCCATCTTTCTCTCCTTCTCTCATCCCTACCTTCTTTTTATCCTTTCCTCCTTCTCCCCTTCATTCTTTCCCTCCCTCCTTCCTTCCTTCTATCTCTCCTTCTCTTATTGCTACTTTCTTTTCCTCCTTCTCTCTTTCTACCCTCTATTTTTCTACTTCTCTATTTTTTCCCTCCCTCCTTCCCTTTCTTCTCTCCATCCTTCTCTCCCTTCCTCCTTCCTTCCTTCCTTCCTTCCTTCCTTCCTTCCTTCCTTCCTTCTTTTCTTCTCTCTCTCTATCTCTCCTTCCTCCGCTCCTACCTTTCTCTTCTTCTCTCACCCCTACCTTCTTTTCCTCCTTTCCTCCTTCCCTCCTTCATTCTTTCCCTCCCTCCCTCCTTCCCTTTCTTCTCTCCATCCTTCTCTCCCTTCCTTCCTCCTTCCTTCTATATCTCCTTCCTCCCTTCCTTCTGTGGAAATACCTGGCACCAGGGGCTGGCTCTTCTGCAGGAGAGGCATTAGCAGGCAACTCATATTCTCTGCAAGGAGGAAATATTTTTTTTCCTGGCAGCTGGCGGCAATGTTTGTCGACAACCAATCTTGCTTTTATTGGGCCCTGATTTTGAGTCAAAGCATGCTGTGCCGAACATCACACGGCTATGAGTGACTCTACATTGCAGAATTAATCCAGTTTGACAGCAGTTCAAATGCCTTGGCTCGGTGCAATGGAATCCTGGGAATTGTAGTTCAGTGAAGCACCAGCACCCTTTGGCAGAGAAGGCTCAGGACCTTGTAGAACTACATCTCCTGGGATCCCATAATATTGAGCCATGGCAGTTCAAGGGCTGTCAAACTGCATTAATCCTACAGTGTAGATGCACCCACTACTCAAAAGGATCCAAGGTGTTCAAGGATCAATACTAGAATTATTCTCAAGGGGTTGGGAAAGGCCTGAGAGGCAAAAACAATGCACGGAGCAAACTTGATCTAATCCACAAAGCAGCCTTGTATTGAGAAATTATAAAACCAGTTCAAGGAATGCATCTTGACAGCTGTAAGGGGGGGAGGAAAAACAACAACCGCCGCACACCCTTGGAATCGTAAATGATGGGCCAAATTACATTTGAAATGTGTTAAAGAGGTGTTGAAGTTGGAGTCCCCTGCTAAGCAGGGTTGGCCCTGGTTCATTTTTGGATGGGAGACTGCCAATGAATGTGGGCAACCTGGTATTAGAATCATAGAATCAAAGAGTTGGAAGAGACCTCATGGGCCATCCAGTCCAACCCCATTCTGCCAAGAAGCAGGAATATTGCATTCAAATCACCCCTGACAGATGGCCATCCAGCCTCTGTTTAAAAGCTTCCAAAGAAGGAGCCTCCACCACACTCCAGGGCAGAGAGTTCCACTGCTGAACGGCTCTCACAATCAGGAAGTTCTTCCTAATGTTCAGATGGAATCTCCTCTCTTGTAGTTTGAAGCCATTGTTCCGCGTCCTAGTCTCCAGGGAAGCAGAAAACAAGCTTGCTCCCTCCTCCCTGTGGCTTCCTCTCAAATATTTATACATGGCTATCATATCTCCTCTCAGCCTTCTCTTCTTCAGGCTAAACATGCCCAGCTCCTTAAGCCGCTCCTCATAGGGCTTGTTCTCCAGACCTTTCACCATTCTAGTCGCCCTCCTCTGGACACATTCCAGCTTGTCAATATCTCTCTTGAGTTGTGGTGCCCAGAACTGGACACAATATTCCAGGTGTGGTCTAACCAAAGCAGAATAGAGGGGTAGCATTACTTCCCTAGATCTAGACACTATGCTCCTATTGATGCAGGCCAAAATCCCATTGGCTTTTTTTGCCGCCACATCACATTGTTGACTCATGTTTAACTTGCTGTCCACGAGGACTCCAAGATCTTTTTCACACGTACTGCTCTCGAACCAGGCATCCCCCATTCTGTATCTTTGCATTTCGTTTTTCCTGCCAAAGTGGAGTATCTTGCATTTGTCCCTGTTGAACTTCATTGCGTTAGTTTTGGCCATCCATCTCTCTAATCTGTCAAGATCCCTTTGAATCCTGCTCCTGTCCTCTGGACTATTGGCTATCCCTCCCAATTTGGTGTCGTCTGCAAACTTGATGATCATGCCTTCTAGCCCTTCATCTAAGTCATTTATAAAGATGTTGAACAGGACCGGGCCCAGGACGGAACCCTGCGGCACTCACACACACACACACACACACAGAGTATCTGAAAAATGGATATATCTATATCTTATACACACACACACACATATATATATATTACATTTGAAAAGAGTATTATATGTGTGTGTGTGAGAGAGAGAATCTGAAAAATGGATATATCTATATCTTATACAGACACACACACACATATATATATTACATCTGAAAAGGGTATTATATATATGTGTGTGTGGTATGCACACACATATCACACACACATATACTGAAAAGTGGGGATATCTCCTTATATATCTAGAGACATGTATATGTATGCATGTGTGTAATAAGGGAAAATGAATGTATCTATAGCTTACACACATGCACACACATATATGTATTATGCCTGAAAAGTGGATATATCTCTTTAACTCCTCTATCTGTCGGTCTGTCTATTTATATATCTATTATCTTGCACACTTACACATGCACATCCACATAGCACCTGAAAAATGGATATATCTATAGCTTGTACATGCACACACAGACATATGTATTGCACATGAAAAATGGATATATCTATAGCTTGTACACCACACACAGACATATGTATTGCACCTGAAAAGCTGACATATCTATGGCTTTTATATGTGCACACACACATATGTATTTCACCTGAAAAACTGATATGTCGATAGCTTGTACATGCACACACACATATGTATTGTACCTGAAAAATGGATATATCTATAGTTTGTACATGCACACACACACACATATGTATTGTACCTGAAAAATGGATATATCTATAGTTTGTACATGCACACACATATATATGTATTGCACCTGAAAAACAGATATATATATAGCTTGTACACGTGCACACACATATATGTATTGCACCTGAAAAAATGGATAAAAATATCTATAGCTTCTACACATACACACACACATGTATTGCACCTAAAAAAACGATATATCTATAGCTTGTACATGCACATGCACACATATGTATTGCACCTGAAAAACTGATACATATATATAGAGTCTATATGCATGCACACATATATGTATTGCACCTGAAAAATGGATATATCTTTAGCTTGTACATGCACACGCACACATATGTATTGCACCTGAAAAATTGATATATCTATAGAATCTATATGCATGCACACATATATGTATTGCACCTGAAAAATGGATATATCTATAGCTTGTACATGCAAACACACATATATGCATTGCACCTGAAAAATGAATATATCTATAGCTTCTACATGTACGCACACAAATATTGCACCTGAAAAAATGGATACCAATATATATAGGTTCTACACACACATATATGTATTGCACCTGAAAAACTGATATATCTATAGAGTCTATATGCATGCACACATATATGTATTGCACCTGAAAAATGGATATATCTATAGCTTGTACATGCAAACACACATATATGCATTGCACCTGAAAAATGAATATATAGCTTCTACGTGCACATATATTGCACCTAAAAATGAATACCTATATTTATAGCTTCTATATGCACACACACATATGTATTGCACCTGAAAAATTGATATATTTATAGTTTGTATCCTATATATCTATAGCTTGTATACGCACACACACATATATGTATTGCACATGAAAAACTGATATAGTTATAGCTTGTACACTATATATCTATAGCTTGTATATGCACACACACATATATGTATTGCACCTGAAAAATGAATATATCTATAGCTTCTATATGCACACACACATATATGTATTGCACCTGAAAAATGAATATATCTATAGCTTCTATATGCACACACACATATATGTATTACACCTGAAAAATGAATATATCTAAAGCTTGTACATGCACACACACATATGTATTGCACCTGAAAAATGGATATATCTATAGCTTGTACACACACACACATGTATTGTATCTGAAAAATGGATATATCTATAGCTTGTACATGCACACACACACACATGTATTGCACCTGAAAAAAGGATATATCTATAGCTTGTACATGCACACACACATATATTGTATCTGAAAAAATGGATACCAATATCTATAGGTTCTACACACACACACATATGTCTTGCACCTGAAAAATGGATGTCTCGCTCTCCAGTTTCCTAACTAGCTTTTGCACCTGATAGATAGCTTTGGCACCTTTGTATGTCTCTGCTGCTCGCACACGTTAACATAGATTTTGCGTGAGCCTCAGAGGGCCTGGGGCCCTGATCCAAGCGCAGCCCACATGGCGCGGCATGTGAAGACAGCTCAGCCTCCGGGGAAAGCCAAACGGCGTCCGTTGGGGGAAGAGCTTCAAAGGCTTTGCAAAACAGGGCAAAGGGAGGGAGAGCTTCCTTTTTGGTGCTTGGCGTGTGGATGGATAGAGCAATATCTATCTATTTATCTATCTATCTATCATATAGGAAAACAGGCCAAGAATAAGAATGAAGACGCAAGCAAGGCGTTGGTGGAGAAAAGGAGAAGGAGAGCTTGGAGAAGAAGATGTTGGGATGGGACTCTTAGAGGCCATCTAGTCTGACCCACTCCTGGAAAGCAATTGGATTTGTTTACTATTTTCTAACCATAGAATTAACTGTACGAATGTGCTTGAACTGCCATGGCTCCATGTGATTGAATCCCGGGAGCTGTAGTTTTGCAAGGTCTTGAAGGCAAACTACAACTCCCTAGATCCCATTGCACCATTGAAGGTCAAGCACATTAATTAATTCCACGGTTAGTTCTGTGTTTGCAAGACAGTACATTATAAATGAACCCTATTGCCTTCCCAGAGTGGGTTAGACTAGATGACCTCTGAGTGTCCCATCTCTATCTCTTCGTCTCCAAGTACAGGAAAGAGGCTTTCCCTTTTCGGTGGCAATTTCCTCCTCTCCTCTCTTTCGGTCCCGCCCAACCGGTTGCCTTTAATCCTCTTTAATCCCTCTAACTCCCGTAATGAGATCCATTTTTTTCGGAGGATGGGAGGAATATTTTCAATGCTTCCTCGCCACCGGCCTCCCACTGAGATAATTCCAACGCTTCTCTTGGCGCGTCGGTTGCTGAGCGAAGTGGGACCCACGTTGGGAAAAAGATATGGCAGGATTCCCTCTTACGGACTACATATCCCAGAATCCCCAAGAGGAGGCAAGGGAACTGATAGTTTGATCTGCAGGACTTGGCCCACCTTGCAAGGTCCTAAGCTGGCTTCAAAGCAGAACATGATGCGTAGCCTCCTCTTTGAATGCTCACCCTATAGGAACACAGCTCCATATTTTGTTGCCTTTTTGGACTGCGACTCCCAGTGTCCACAAGGGGTGAGGGATTATGGGAACTGCAGTCCATAATTTCCTGAACTCTTTTGATAATGGTGATCTATAGTGTTTTGTTCATTCAGGCTGTAGGTAGGACTGCAGTATCTTTGGATGTCTTCTCAAAAACGCTGGACAGCTCCCTGCTGGAGAATTGCCTCATGGAACATAGAGTCCAATCCACTACTCCATTTTGATTGAATGGATTAGTGGGTTGGACTCTATGTTCCATGAGGCAACTTCCCCCCTCCAACGTTGTATGCCTTTTTGTGCATTAAGCACCAAGGTTGGACTCTGTGTCCCATGAGGCACCTTAGAGTCCTAGATCCTATAAGGAGAATGCAGTCTCCATTGGACTCAGTGTCTCATGAGGCACCTTCCCAGTCTAAGATTCTATGACTCCATGTGCAATCTCCACTGGGCTCTATGTCCCATGAGGCACCTTCCCACTCTAGCATTCTAGGACTCCATGTGCAATCTCTGTTGACCAAAGGGTTGGACTCTATGTCCCATGAGGCACCTTCCCACTCTAGCATTCTAGGACTCCATGTGCAATCTCCATTGCCCAAAGGGTTGGACTCTATGTTCCATGAGACACTTTCCCACTCTAGCATTCTAGGACTCCATGTGCAAACTCCATTGACCAAAAAGTTGGACTCTATGTCCCATGAGGCACTTTCCCACTCTAGCATTCTAGGACTCCATGTGAAATCTCTATTGATCAAAGGGTTGGACTCTATGTCCCATGAGGCACCTTCCCAGTCTAGCATTCTAAGACTCCCATGTGCAATCTCCATTGACCAAAGGGTTGGATTCTATGTTCCATGAGGCACCTTCCTACTCTAGCATTCTAAGACTCCCATGTACATTCCATTGGACTCTATGTTCCATGAGGCGCATTTGCACTCCAGGATTCTAGGACTCCATGTGCAGTCTCCATTGGACTCTATGTCCCATGAGGCACATTTTGCACTCCAGGATTGTAGAACTCCATGTGCAGTCTCCATTGGATTCTATGCCCCATGAGGCACCTTCCCAATCTAGCATTCTAGGACTCCATGTTCAGTCTCCATTGGACTCTATATCCCATGGGGCACCTTCCCAATCTAGCATTCCAGTATTCCCATGTGCAGTCTCCATTGACCAAAGGGTTGGACTCTATGTCCCATGAGGCACTTTCCTACTCTAGCATTATAGGACTCAGATGAACAATCTCCATTGGACTCCATGTCCCATGATACAGCTTCCCACCCCAGGATTCTAGGACTATGTGTGCAATCTCCATTGACCAAAGATTTGGACTCTATGTCCCATAAGGCACCTTTGCAATCTGGGATTCTAGGAGTCCTAATGCTATCTTCCTTAGATTCTATGTCCCATGAGGCACCTTCTCACAACATAATTTTAAGACTCCATGTGCAGTCTCCATTGACCAAAGGGTTGTACTCTATGTCCCATGAGGCACTTTCCTATTCTACCATTATAGGACTCAGATGAGCAATCTCCATTGGACTCCATGCCCCATGAGACACCTTCCCACCCCAGGATTCTAGGACTCTGTGTGCAATCTCCATTGACCAAAGATTTGGACTCTATGTCCCAGAAGGCACCTTTGCAATCTGGGATTCTAGGAGTCCTAGTGTGATCTTCCTCCAGCAAAGGATCACCGCCTTGTCGGGGCGCTGGAGCTTGAGCACCTCAATGATGTCATGAGCGAAACCGTGAAGGGACACCCAAGACGGGACGGTTGTGGCAGAGAGGTCAGACCAAGCGTGATCCCTGGGGAAGGCAATGGCAAACCACTCCAGTATCCTTGCCAAGAAAACTAAATGGACCAGTACAACCAGAGATATGTCGATATGCCATTGGAAGATGGGACTCCCAGGTCGGAAGATGGCCAAAATGCTACTGGGGAGGAGCAGAGGATAAGTTCAACTAGCCCCAGATGTGATGACGCAGCTAGCTCAAAGCCGAAAGGAAGGCTAGCGGCCGACGGTACTGGAGGCGAACGACGAATCCGATGCTCTAAAGATCAACACACCATAGGAACCTGGAATGTAAGATCTATGAGCCAGGGCAAATTGGATGTTGTTATTGGTGAGATGTCAAGACTAAAGATAGACATTCTGGGGGTCAGCGAACTGAAATGGACTGGAATGGGCCACTTCACATCAGATGACCACCAGATCTACTACTGCGGGCAAGAGGAACATCGAAGAAATGGAGTAGCCTTCATAATTAATAAGAAATTCGCTAAAGCGGTGCTTGGATACAACCCAAAAAATGACAGAATGATCTCAATTCGAGTGCAAGGAAAACCTTTCAACATTACAGTGATCCAAATATACGCCCCAACCACAGCTGCTGAAGAAGCAGAAGTAGATCAGTTCTATGAGGATCTGCAGGACCTACTGGATAATACACCAAAAAGAGACATTATTTTCATTACAGGAGACTGGAATGCCAAGGTGGGAAGTCAAATGACAACAGGGATCACAGGCAAGCATGGTCTGGGAGAACAAAATGAAGCGGGACGCAGGCTGATAGAATTTTGCCAGGAAAACTCGCTGTGTATAACGAATACTCTCTTCCAACAACCTAAAAGACGGCTTTACACATGGACCTCACCAGATGGTCAACACCGAAATCAGATTGACTACATCCTTTGCAGCCAAAGGTGGCGGACATCCATCCAGTCGGTGAAAACAAGACCTGGGGCTGACTGTAGCTCAGATCACGAACTTCTTATTGCTCAATTTAGAATAAAACTAAAGAGATCAGGGAAAATACACAGACCAGTTAGATATGATTTCACTAACATTCCTAGCGAATATACAGTGGAAGTGAAGAACAGATTTGAAGGACTAGATTTAGTAAACAGAGTCCCAGAAGAACTATGGACAGAAGTCCGCGACATTGTTCAGGAGGCGGCAACAAAGTACGTCCCAAAGAAAAAGAAAACCAAGAAGGCAAAATGGTTGTCTGCTGAGACACTGGAAGTAGCCCAAGAAAGGAGGAAAGCAAAAGGAAACAGGGATAAGGGGAGATATGCCCAGTTAAATGCGCAATTCCAGAGGTTAGCCAGAAGAGATAAGGAACTATTTTTAAATAAGCAATGCATGGAAGTGGAAGAAGACAACAGAATAGGAAGGACAAGAGACCTCTTCCAGAAAATTAGAAACATTGGAGGTAAATTTCAGGCAAAAATTGGTATGATAAGAAACAAAGATGGCAGGGACCTAACAGAAGCTGAAGAGATCAAGAGAAGGTGGCGAGACTATACAGAAGATTTGTATAGGAAGGATAATAATATTGAGGATAGTTTTGACGGTGTGGTGAATGAATTAGAACCAGACATCCTGAGGAGTGAGGTTGAATGGGCCTTAAGAAGCATTGCTAACAACAAGGCAGCAGGAGATGACGGGATCCCAGCTGAACTGTTTAAAATCTTAAAAGATGATGCTGTCAAGGTGATGCATGCCATTTGCCAGCAAATATGGAAAACACAAGAATGGCCATCAGACTGGAAAAAATCAACTTATATCCCCATACCAAAAAAGGGAAATGCGAAAGACTGCTCAAACTTCCGTACAGTGGCCCTTATTTCTCATGCCAGTAAGGTAATGCTCAAGATCCTGCAAGGAAGACTCCAGCAATACATGGAGCGAGAGTTGCCAGATGTTCAAGCTGGGTTTAGAAAAGGTAGAGGAACGAGAGACCAAATTGCCAATATCCGCTGGATAATGGAGAAAGGCAGGGAGTTTCAGAAAAACATCTACTTCTGCTTCATTGACTATTCTAAAGCCTTTGACTGTGTGGATCATAATAAATTGTGGCAAGTTCTTAGTGGGATGGGCATCCCAAGCCACCTTGTCTCTCTCCTGAGGAATCTGTACCAGGACCAAGTAGCAACAGTCAGAACTGACCATGGAACAACAGACTGGTTCAAGATTGGGAAAGGCGTACGGCAAGGCTGCATCCTCTCACCCAACCTTTTTAACTTGTATGCAGAACACATCATGCGATGTGCGGGGCTGGATGAATGCAAAGCTGGGGTGAAAATTGCTGGAAGAAATATTAACAACCTCAGATATGCAGATGACACCACTCTGATGGCCGAAAGCGAGGAGGAGCTGAGGAGCCTTCTAATCAAGGTGAAAGAAGAAAGCGCAAAAGCCGGGTTGCAGCTAAACGTCAAAAAAACCAAGATTATGGCAACAAGAATGATTGACAACTGGAAAATAGAGGGAGAAACCGTGGAGGCCGTGACAGACTTTGTATTTCTAGGTGCAAAGATTACTGCAGATGCAGACTGTAGCCAGGAAATCAGAAGACGCTTACTTCTTGGGAGGAGAGCAATGTCCAATCTCGATAAAATAGTAAAGAGTAGAGACATCAGACTGGCAACAAAGATCCGCCTAGTCAAAGCCATGGTATTCCCTGTAGTAACCTACGGATGTGAGAGCTGGACCTTAGGGAAGGCTGAGCGAAGGAAGATCGATGCTTTTGAGCTCTGGTGTTGGAGGAAAGTTCTGAGAGTGCCTTGGACTGCGAGAAGATCCAACCAGTCCATCCTCCAAGAAATAAAGCCCGACTGCTCACTGGAGGGAAAGATACTAGAGACAAAGTTGAAGTACTTTGGCCACATCATGAGGAGACAGGAAAGCCTAGAGAAGACAATTATGCTGGGGAAAGTGGAAGGCAAAAGGAAGAGGGACCGACCAAGGGCAAGATGGATGGATGGCATCCTTGAAGTGACTGGACTGACCTTGAGGGAGCTGGGGGTGGTAACGGCCGACAGGGAGCTCTGGCGTGGGCTGGTCCATGAGGTCACGAAGAGTCGGAGACGACTGAACGAATGAACAACAAGTGTGATCTTCATTGGATTCTATGTCCCATGAGGCACCTTCTCACAACAGAATTTTAAGACTCCATGTTCAGTCTCCATTGACCAAAGGTTTGGACTCTATGTCCCATGAGGTACTTTCCTACTCTAGCATTATAGGACTCAGATGAACAATCTCCATTGGACTCCATGTCCCATGAGGCACCTTCCCACTCTAGCATTCTAGGACTCCATGTGCAATCTCCATTGACCAAACGGTTGGACTCTATGTTCCATGAGGTACCTTCCCACTCTAGCCTTCTAGGACTCCGTATGCAGTCTCCATTGGACTCTATGTCCCATGAGGCACATTTGCACTCCAGGATTCTAGAACTCCATATGCAGTCTCCATTGGATTCTATGCCCCATGAGGCACCATCCCACTCTAGCATTCCAGGACTCCAAGTGCAATCTCCGTTGACCAAAGGGTTGGACTCAATGTTCCATGAGGCACCTTCCCACTCTAGCATTCTAAGACTCCCATGTACATTCCATTGGACTCTATGTTCCATGAGGCACCTTCCCACTCTAGCATTCTAGGATTCCATGCGCAATCTCCATTGATCAAAGGGTTGGACTCTATGTTCCATGAGACACTTTCCCAGTTTAGGATTCTAGGGCTCCATGTGAAATCTCCATTGGACTCTATGTCCCATGAGGCACCTTCCCACTTCAAGATTGTAGGACTCCATGTGCAATCTCCATTGACCAAAGGATTGGACTCTATGTTCCATAAGTCACCTTTGCAATCTGGGATTCTACGAGTCCTAATGCAATCTCCATTGGATGTCCCATGAGGCACCTTCCCACTTCAAGATTGTAGGATGCCACGTGTAATCCCCGTTGACCAAAGGGTTGGACTCTATGTCCCATAAGGCACCTTTGCAATCTGGGATTCTAGGAGTCCTAATGCGGTCTTCATTGGATTCTATGTCCCATGAGGCATCTTCCCACTTCAAGATTCTAGGACTCCATGTGTAATCTCCATTGAGCAAAGGGTTGGACTACATGTCCCATTGGGCTCCAAATCTAGAGCTTTATGTCTCCATCACCATCAGAGCCACAGCAGTTCAACATTGCTTTAATTGACTCCAAGTTATGGCATCGTGGGATCTGTATTTTTGTGAGCCGTGTACAGCCCTCTCTGCCAAAAAGCTCTGGGGCTTTGCCAGACTACAAATCCCATGATTCATGGCAGTTGGCTGCATGGCAGATAGAATGATGCCAGCCGGCTCTAACTCTGCTCTTGGCACCGTTTCCTACTTTTGACTCACAAGAGACTCTCTTTCAGCCTCTGTTGTGATCATTCTGACCTTTTTCCCCCGACCGCTCTCTAATATCCCTTCTCAATAACCGGACTTGTTTGCCGTGTTTACATGCCCGTTCGCCCCATGGATTTTTCCATTTGTGACAAGCCGTTCTGATATCGACAAGTTGGCTTCGGAGTCTGTTCCTAATGATTGCCAACACGGAGGTTGCCTTTTTCGCCGCACTAGGCGCGTTCGGGGCTGACATTTTCCCATTGAGTTTGGCCATCCACCTTCCCTTCCTTTGTTCGATCCTATCAGCATATAGATAACGAGTGCATCTACACTGCAGAATTAATGCAGTTTGACTCCCTTTGAACTACAGTGGCTCAATGCTATGCGATCCTGGGAGTTGTAGTTTAGAGAGGAACTAGTAATCTTGGACAGAGGAGACTTGAGTTTTTTCGGGCTATATGACCATGTTCTAGAAGCATTCTCTCCTGACGTTTTGCCTGCATCTATGGATGGCCATGTTCTAGAGGCATTCTCTCCTGACGTTTCGCTTGCATCTATGGCAAGCATCCTCAGAGGTAGTGAGGTCTGTTGGAACTAGGAAAATGGGTTTATATATCTGTGGAATGGCCAGGGTGGGACAAAGGACTCTTGTCTGTTGGAGCTAGGTGTGAATGTTTCAGGCCATTGTATGCTAATCAAGGTGGTCAGTTGAAACATTCACACCTAGCTCCAGCAGACAAGAGTCCTTTTTTTCCCACCCTGGGCATTCCACAGATATACAGGGTTAGTCAAAATGAATAGGCCAATACTTACTTGTATTTGTTTCATATTGGCCTATTCATTTTGACTAACCCTGTATAAACCCTTTTTCCTAGTTCCAACAGACCTCACTACCTCTGAGGATGCTTGCCATAGATGCAGGTGAAACGTCAGGAGAGAATGCCTCTCCTGACGTTTGGCCATATGGCCCGAAAAAACCTACAACAACCCAGTGATTATGCCCATGAAAGCCTTCGACAATACGTTATAACTCCCATGTTTCCATAGCATTCTGCCATGGCAGCCAAAGTCATATCAAACTGCATTAACTCTACAGTGTAGATGCACTCAACCAGAACATTGTTTTCGTTGCTGGAATTTTGCTACTGTTATGAATCGTCATGTAAACATCTGATATGCAGGATGTGTTTTCATTCACTGGACTAAATTTTGCACAAAAACCCAGTGTTTCCAAATTTGAATACTAGTGGGGTTGGCAGGGGATTGATTTTGACATTTTGGGAGTTGTAGTTGCTGGGATTTGTAGTTCACCTACAATCAAAGAGCATTCTGAACTCCACCAATGATGGAATTGAACCAAACTTTGGACATGGAACTCCCATGACTAACAGAAAATACTGGAAGAGTTTGGTAGGCATTGACCTTGAGTTTGGGAGTTGTAGTTCACCTACATCCAGAGAGCACCATGGACTCAAACAATGATGGATCTGGACCAAACTTGGCTTGAATACTCAATATGCCCAAATGTGAACACTGGTAGAGTTTGGGGAAAATAGACCTTGACATTTGGGAGTTGTAGTTGCTGGGATTTATAGTTCGCCTACAATCAAAGAACCAAACCTTGCACATGGAACTCCCATGACTAACGGAAAATACTGGAAGGGTTTGGTGAGCATTGACCTTGAGTTTGGGAGTTGTAGTTCACCTAAATCCAGAGAGCACCGTGAACTCAAACAATGATGGACCCAAACAATGACAGACAGAACAGAAGGAGGTGCCATGGAAGGTTGGGCTCGAGTCCAGGGGGTGCTGTTGCTCTTTCCTCTATGACGAAGACAGAAAAGTATCGGAAGGGTTTGATGGGCTTTGATCTTGAGTTTGGAAGTTGTAGTTCACCTACATCCAGAGAGCACCATGGACTCAAACAATGATGGATCTGGACCAAACTTGGCATGAATTCTCAATATGCCCAAATGTGAACACTGGTTGGGTTTGGGGGAAATAGACCTTGACATTTGGGAGTTGTAGTTGCTGGGATTTATAGTTCACCTACAATCAAAGAGCATTCTGAACTCCACCAACGATGGAATTGAACCAAACTTGGCACACAGAACTCCCGTGACTAATAGAAAATACTGGAAGGGTTTGGTGAGCATTGACCTTGTGTTTGGGAGTTGTAGTTCGCCTACATCCAGAGAGCATTGTAGACACAAACAAGGATCGGTCTGGACGAAACTTGGCACGAATACTCAATATGCCCAAACGTGAACACTGGTAGAGTTTGGGGCCGTCTGTTTCCAAAAAGGAAGAGCAGGTCAGGTGGCGAGATCTTCATCCTTCCCTGCCAAAGGGGTTACGAAGACCATCAGAAATATATGTTGTCTGATGGTCTTTGGCGACCCCTCTGAAACCCCCCTCGTGACCCATCCAAGGGTCCTGACCCCCAGGTTGCGAAATACTGGCATTGATCTAAAGCAAAACTGGGGGCAAAATAAGGGCACTGCTCCCCAAAGGTGAATTCTGTCCCTCCCCAAATTAAAATTTCCTTCAATCTCTCAATGGAGAAACACTGATGCAAACCCTGTCCTCTTTCCTTATTTTAACTTGGCTGGTTGATCTATCAAAGGCTCTAATAAGCGAACGTCAGAACAGCCTGCGTCGAACAATAGCCCGCTTTGGGGGCATAAATATTTGACTATTCCATCCTTGCAAGTGGGGAATGAATAATTTCCGCAATTTCCTCCCGCTGCAGAGAAGAAAACCGTGTCTGCGCCCGATTCCCCAAGAGTTTTGGCAAACGATTCGGCTCAGAAAGACTTGTGGGTTTTGGGTTTGTTTTGCATAAGAGTCGTAATGTGCAGAGAGTCAAGGGGTCTGGGTTTTGGTTGCAAGATGGTTGGCTTTTGGGAAAACTTGCTTTCCTGTAATGTTATTCCATGTAGCATTCAACGAATGGTCCATCTAACCCAGTGTTTCTCAACCTGGGGGTCGGGACCCCTGAGGGGGTCGCAAGGGGGCATTTCAGAGGGACTCTTTTGGCAGACAAGGCTGGAGATTTCTCCGCCTGTCGTTCTCTTCCTTTTTGGTGTTGGTGAACTACAACTCCCAGAATTCAAAAACAGCCCCCCAACCCACCAGTACTCAATGTTGGCCATGTAGGTAGTGTGCCAAGTTTAGTGTAGATCCATTCTAGGCTGGGTTCTTTGATCGTAGGTGAACTATAAATCCCAGCAACTATAAGGAGAGAAGGAAAGAAAGAAGGAGAGAAGGAAAGGAAGAAAGAGAGAAGGGAGGGAGGAAAGAAAGAGACGGAAGGAAGGAAGGAAGGAAGGAAGGAAGGAAGGAAGGAGACAAGGGAGGAAAAAGAAAGGAAGGAAGGAAGTAAACAGAAGGAAAGAGAGAGAAGGAAGAAGGGAGGAAAAAGGAAGGAAGGAAGTAGAAGGAAAGAAAGAGAAGGAAGGAAGGAGAGAAGGGAGGAAGGAAAGAAACAGAAGAAGGAAGGAAGGAAGTAAAAGGAAAGAAAGAGGCGGAGGGAAGGAAACAGAGAAGGAAGGAAGGAAGGAAGTAAAAGGAAAGAAAGGGAGGGAAGGAAGGAGAGAAGGCAGGAAAAGGAAGGAAGGAAGGAAGAAGGAAGGAAGGAAGGAAGGAAGGAAGGAAGGAAGGAAGGAGAAGGAAGGAAGGAAAGAAGGAAGGAAGGAGAAGGAAGGAAGGAGAGAAGGAAGGAAGGAAGGGAGAGAAGGAAGGAAAAAGGAAGAAAGGAGAGAAGGAAGGAAGGAAAAAAAGAGAAGGGAGGGAGGAAAGAAAGCAAAGGAAGAAAGGAAGGAAAGAGAAGAAGGAAGGAAGGAGAAGGAAGGAGAGAAGGAAGGAAAAAGGAAGGAAGGAGAGAAGGAAATAAGGAAAGAGAAGGAGAGAAAGAAAGAAAGAAAGAAAGAAAGAAAGAGAGAGAAGGAAGGAAGGAGAGAAGGGAGGAAGGGGGGAAAGAGAAAAGGAAGGAAAGAAGGAGAGAAGGAAGGATACAAGAAAGGAAGGAAGAGTACAGAAAATGTCTCTTGATTCCATTGCAAGGAGGCATTGCAATTAGAGTGGCGTCAAACTGCATCCATTCTGCACCCTTTTGCCTTGCCCAAATAGGAGCGAGTGTAAGGAAGAGACAGATAAAAGAGAACCCATGCTTCCCTTGATGATCTTGAAAGTGTAATTTGGAAGGGAAAAGTCTGGAGGAAGCCGAGAGAAGCGGAGATGTCATTGTACTTAGTTGAAAAGGGCCTGTGATGGAGGAAGAAAGCTGGGGAGAGCAGTGGCA
Source organism: Anolis sagrei (assembly GCF_037176765.1). NCBI lineage: Eukaryota > Metazoa > Chordata > Lepidosauria > Squamata > Anolidae > Anolis > Anolis sagrei. The sequence goes on from NC_090034.1 coordinate 105,228,409, forward strand.
GCGCCTGCGACAGTCTCTCTCGCCGCCGGAGGAAATGCAAAGGTGATGTTCCCGGCAGCGGTGGCAACTTGTCTGAAGCGAGGCGAGGAGGAAGAGCGTGGAGGTGTCACCAATTACAGGGGAGCCGAGCGGATGGCGGATGGCGTTGTCGCTCCCGGATGGCTTGGCAGGCAGCAGTGCCGGATAAACAAGGCTGGAGAGGCCGCTCAGCCATGGAGAGGCACAGCAGGGAGGTATGGGCAGAATGCACAATCCCTCTATGGAGGGTGGGAGGCATCAGGCTGCAGAAAGGGAGCAGGTTGGCACGGCTTGCCTTTGTGTCACAGGTAGCGCCTGGAGCTGATTTCTGGACACTCCAAGGGTGCATCTACACATTGTCAAATAATGCAACTTGATACCGCTTGAACTGCCACAGCTCGACGCGATTATATGTTAATGGCAGTCTCTGAGGATGTAACACGAGCACCTGCTTGTCCAGTTTTGATGGATTCATTTCAATTGGTGAAACCCGAGGATGTGGACAAGATACTTGGAGGAATGAGGCCAACCACATGCATCCTGGACCCCTGCCCATCCTGGCTTCTAAAGGAGGCCAGAGGGGGATTGGCTGAGTGGGTTAAGGTGGTGGTTAATGCTTCCCTTCGGGAAGGCAAGATTCCAGCGAGCTTAAAACAAGCTATAATAAAACCGCTGTTGAAGAAACCATCACTGGACCCCACTAAATTCGACAACTATCGGCCAGTTTCCAATCTCCCCTTCTTGGGCAAAGTCTTGGAACGTGTGGTGGCCTCACAACTCCAGGTATTCTTGGTAGACACGGATTATCTAGACCCGGCACAGTCTGGCTTTAGGCCGGGACATGGTACCAAGACAGCCTTGGTCGCCTTAGTGGATGATCTGCGCCAGGAGCTCGACAGGGGGAGTGTGTCCCTGTTGGTGCTGCTTGACCTCTCAGCGGCCTTCGATACCGTCGACCACGGTATCCTTCTGGGACGCCTCGCAGGGATGGGTCTTGGAGGTACTGTTTTGCAGTGGCTCCGGTCATTCCTGGAGGGTCGATCTCAGAAGGTGTTGTTGGGGGACACCTGTTCAACCCCACAACCATTGTCTTGTGGGGTTCCTCAGGGCTCAATATTGTCTCCCATGTTGTTTAACATCTACATGAAGCCGCTGGGGGAGATCATCCGGAGTTTCGGGGTACGGTGTCATCTGTACGCGGATGATGTCCAACTCTGTCACTCCTTTCCACCTGCTACTAAGGAGGCTGTCCAGGTCCTGAACCGGTGCCTGGCCGCTGTGACGGTCTGGATGAGGGCGAACAAATTGAAATTGAATCCAGACAAGACAGAGGTACTCCTGGTCAGTCGCAAGGCCGAACAGGGCATAGGGTTACAGCCTGTGTTGGATGGGGCCCCACTCCCCCTGAAGATGCAGGTTCGCAGCTTGGGTGTGACCCTGGACTCATCGCTGAGCCTGGAACCCCAGGTTTCAGCAGTGACCAGGGGAGCATTTGCACAGCTAAAGCTTGTGCTCCAGCTGCGCCCATACCTTGGGAAGTCTGACTTGGCCACGGTAGTCCACGCTCTGGTTACATCCCGTTTAGACTACTGCAACGCTCTCTACGTGGGGTTGCCTTTGAAGACAGCTCGGAAGCTCCAACTAGTCCAACGCTCGGCAGCCATGATTTTAACAGGAGCGGAGCGCAGGGAGCATACAACCCCCCTGTTGCGCCAACTCCACTGGCTACCAATCTGCTACCGGGCTGAATTCAAAGTGCTGGCGTTGGCCTTTAAAGCCCTAAACGGTTCCGGCCCTAGCTACCTATCTGACCGCATCTCTGCCTATGAACCCACGAGGAGTTTGAGATCTTCCGGGGAGACCCTGCTCTCGATCCCGCCTGCTTCTCAAGCTCGGCTGGCGGGGACGAGAGATAGGGCCTTCTCGGTGGTGGCTCCTCGGCTGTGGAACGCCCTTCCTACGGACATTAGACTAGCACCATCTCTAATGGTATTCCGCAAAAAGGTGAAGACCTGGATGTTTGTGCAGGCGTTTGAGTAATTTAGTGCAATCTGGTAATGGAACATAGGAATGGAACAATGGACGACGAACCTGGACTACGCTTGGATGATGAGAAGATTGGGTACGGTTGTTTTTTGTAATAATTGTGCATTGTAATTGCTTATTGGTAATTTATGGATAATGTGTTAAGTCAATTGTTATATGTTGTATGGAACCACTGCTCTTTCTACTGTTTTTACTGTTTGTGAACCGCCGTGAGTCGCCTTCGGGCTTGAGATACAGCGGTATATAAGCAAAATAAATAAATAAATATCCTGGGAATTATAGCTTTGGCCTTCTCTGCCGAATGGAGCTGGTGCCTCGCCAACCAACCACTCCCAGGGTCTCAGAGTATTGTGCCATGGCAGTTAAAGTGGTATCAAAGTGCATCACGTTCTTCAACTTAGATGTACCCAGGTCACCTTGGAGATTTTTCAGCAGAGGTTGCATGGCCATCTGTTGGGAGAGATTGGATTGTGCATTCCTGCCTGGCAGAAAGTTGGACTGGATGGCCCTTGAGGTCCCTTCCAACTCTAGGAATCTATGCTAGATGGATAGATAGAGATATGTACACATGTGTGTGTGTGCGCGCGCATATAGGGGGTTGGAATAGATGGCCCTTGGAGTCCCTTCTAACCTTAGGATCCTATGACATATGTATAGATAGATATAAATACACACACACAAACATACATGCAGGGGGTTGGACTAGATGCCCCTTTGGGTCCCCTCCAACTCTAGGATTCTATGATAGATCAAAACATAGGTAGGTAGGTAGGTAGGCAGATAAGTAGGTAGAAGATTAAATGACGCTTGGGTCCCTTCCAACTCTAGGATTCCGTGATAGATCAATACATTGATAGGTAGGTAGGTAGGTAGGTAGGTAGGTAGATTAAATGGCCCTTGGGTCCCTTCCAACTCTAGGATTCTATGACAGATCAATACATTGATAGGTAGGTGGGTAGATAAGTAGGGAGAAGATTAAATGGCCCTTGGGTCCCTTCCAACTCTAGAATTAAAAGATAGATCAATACATTGATAGATAGGTAGGTAGATAAGTAGGTAGAAGATTAAATGGCCCTTGGGTCCTTTCCAACTCTAGGATTCTGTGATAGATCAATACATTGGTAGGTAGGTAGGTAGGTAGGTAGGTAGGTAGGTAGAAGATTAAATGGCCCTTGGTCCCTTCCAACTCTAGGATTCAATGATAGATCAATACATTGATAGGTAGGTAGGTAGGGAGGGAGGGAGGGAGGGAGAAGATTAAATGGGCCTTGGGTCACTTCCAACTCTAGGATTCTATGATAGATCAATACACTGATAGGTAGGTAGGTAGGTAGGTAGGTAGGTAGGTAGGTAGAAGATTAAATGGCCCTTGGGTCCCTTCCAACTCTAGAATTCAAAGATAGATCAATACATTGATAGATAGGTAGGTAGATAAGTAGGTAGAAGATTAAATGGCCCTTGGGTCCCTTCCAACTCTAGGATTCTGTGATAGATCAATACATAGGTAGGTAGGTAGGTAGGTAGAAGATTAAATGGCCCTTGGTCCCTTCCAACTCTAGGATTCAATGATAGATCAATACATTGATAGGTAGGTAGGTAGGTAAGTAGGTAGGGAGAAGATTAAATGGGCCTTGGGTCACTTCCAACTCTAGAATTCTATGATAGATCAATACATTGATAGGTAGATAGGTAGATAAGTAGGTAGAAGATTAAATGGCCCTTGGGTCCCTTCAAACTCTAGGATTCTATGATAGATCAATACATTGGTAGGTAGGTAGGTAGGATGGGTGGGTAGGTAGGTAGGTAGGTAGGTAGGTAGATAAGTAGGTAGAAGATTAAATGGCCCTTGGGTCCCTTCAAACTCTAGGATTCTTGATAGATCAATACATCGGTAGGTAGGTAGGTGGGTGGGTGGGTAGGCAGATAAGTAGGTAGAAGATTAAATGGCCCTTGGGTCCCTTCAAACTCTAGGATTCTTGATAGATCAATACATCGGTAGGTAGGTAGGTGGGTGGGTGGGTAGGTAGATAAGTAGGTAGAAGATTAAATGGCCCTTGGGTCCCTTCAAACTCTAGGATTCTTGATAGATCAATACATCAGTAGGTAGGTAGGTGGGTGGGTGGGTGGGTAGGTAGGTAGGTAGATAAGTAGGTAGAAGATTAAATGGCCCTTGGATCCCTTCCAACTAGGATTCTATGATAGATCAATACATTGATAGGTAAGTAAGGTAGGTAGGTAGGTAGGTAGGTAGATAAGTAGATAGAACATTAAATGGCCCTTGGGCCCCTTCCAACTCTAGGATTCTTGATAGATCAATACATCGGTAGGTAGGTAGGTGGGTGGGTGGGTAGGTAGGTAGATAAGTAGGTAGAAGATTAAATGGCCCTTGGGTCCCTTCCAACTCTAGGATTCAATGATAGATCAATACATTGATAGGTAAGTAGGTAGATAAGTAGGTAGAAGAATGAATGGCCCTTTGGGTCCTTTCCAACTCTAGGATTCTGTGATAGATCAATACATTGATGGGTAGGTACAGGTAGGTAGGTAGGTTGAAGATTAAATGGGCCTTGAGTTCCTTCCAATTCTATGAGTCTAAAGTTCAGACTAAAATCTGGAGCAGATGTACCCCTCATCAGTTGCTGGTCAAGCGCCAGCAATGTCAGGCCTGGCATGAGGCCCATCCCTGGCTCAAAGACCTTGTTTTTGTCTCCAACGATGGATCCGTGCGGCCTATAAATCTCTGCTGGAGTGGACCCAGCGGGTGGCCCCGAGTCCCTCCGATAAGCCAAGCGGAGAGTGACAGGTCCCCTATCTGGCATCTTGGCAACTCGGCACGCGAGCCGGCATCCTCTGCCAGGAAGGCACGCACATATACATACAAATGCTCACACACAGCAGCCGCTCGTCCTGCAGGCAGCGAGGAGATAGCCGTGATTCTGAGATGACAGATGGATAGGAGGCAGGGAGGAGGCCCAGATTGACGTATAGAAACCCTGGCTGAAGGTGAAGAAGGGGCGGGGCGCCTCTACATTGCGGAATTCAGACAGTTCAATGCTATGGCATCCTGAGAGATGTAGTTTGCACTCTTTGGTAGAGAAGGTTGAAATTAACTTTCACCTTGAAATTAACATTGATTTGGGGGAGTTGTAGAATTTTCAATGGAAGCTGTATGTACATCTGTTGGGAGGGCTTGGATGGTGCCTTCTTGCGTGGCAGTATGGGATTGGACTAGATGACCCTTTGGGTTCCTTTCTAGGATTCCAAATCTTCTGTGGAGAATTCTCAGTGGAAGCTAGATGTCCATCTGTTGGGAGAGCTTGGATGGTGCCTTCTTGAATGGCAGAATGGGGTTGGACCAGATGACTTTTTGGGTTCCCTTCTAGGATTCCAAATCTTCTATGGAGAATTTTCATTCATGTCCATCTGTTGGGAGGGCTTGGATGGTACATTCTTACATGGCAGTATGGGGTTGGACTAGATGACCCTTTGGCATCCCTTCGCCAACAGAGTCTCCTTCTCTGGAGATTTGTAAAACAGAAGCTGGATGGCCATCTGTTGGGAGAGTTTGGATGGTGTCTTCCGGCCTCGCAGAATGGGTTTGATTGGATGGCCCTTGGGGTCGCTCCCAACTGTTCAATCCTATGATTTAATTAGTGAACTGAAGACGGAATGGGGGTCCCTTTCAATTCCAATGGAATATAGATCACTTTGGAGTCCAATGAAATGGCTGGATGGCCATCTGTCAGGAGGGCTTAGATTGTGTCTTTCTGTTTGGCAGAAGGGCACTGGACTGGATGGTCCTTGAGGTCTCTTCCAACTCTAGAATTCTATTATTCTATCGTATGTATTTTAAACAGAAGCTGGATGGCCATCTGTCGGGAGGGCTTGGATTGTGCCTTCCTTTATGGCATGTAGGTGAACTGAAACACTGATGGATCTGGACCAAGCTCAGCACACATACCTGATATGTCGGCATTTGATTACTGGAGGGGTTTGTGTGGAACTGACCTTCCTTTCTGGGAGTTGTAGTTCACCCACAACCAGAGAGACTGTGACCTCCCCGATGATGTATCTGAACCAAACTTGGCACACAGAACCCCCAATACTTTTAATTGTACAAAATGCCTAAGGATTTGGGTGAACTACAATTCCCATTGTGCCAGGTTAAACCCAAGAAACTCCATCAATACGCGAAGTTCGTTATGTCGTGTACGTTTGCTCTAGATGCATCATTGATGGGGTTCAGTGTGCTCTCTAGCTCCAGGGTAAACTACAACTCCCACTATCGTGAGTCAGTCCCCTCTACCCCTCTAGTAGGTAAAGTTAGTATGGGGGGTTCTGTGTGCCAAGTTTGGTCCAGGTCCATCATTGGTGGAGGTCACATTTTCTCTGGTTGTGGGTGAACTACAACTCCCAGAAAGGAAAGTCAGTCCCCCCTCCCCACCCAGAGACTCGATGAGATAGTCATTGAAAAACTAGAGCAAAATGTGCTGTGGGAAACAACATTTTTGCAGTTTAGTAAACTTTCCCCATGTTTGCATGATAGAACCAATTAAGAAATGACATTTATAACCCAGGAACCGAAATCGTGTTACATTGTGTTGCATGGATACCCAATCAAAGCACTCCCGACAGATGGCCATCTGGCTTCTGCTTAAAATTGAATTAGTGTCCTGATCTGAAGGCGTATCGTCTTGAATCACACTTGAAGCCCATCCTATTCCATTTCAGACCATTTCTCCAAGGTTTACCTGCTTATTATCCTTCAGAAAGTCTGTGACTATTTCTTGAGTGGCAGCTCCATAAACATAAAGGTACTTTCCAGGTTGCAATGAGTGGGGAAGGCTCGAACCTGGAGCTCTCCACCTGGTGTTTCCAATATCGAAAGATGGCTTTGGGGGAACGGCCATGGGAGTTAATAGGAACAAGGAAGTGGTGGAAACCTTCCATAAGTCAAAACCAGCCTGACGTGCCTGGCTACAGATACGGACGTTCATTACATGCCGCAGACGGGCCAAAGGCAGTCTGTCTTCATCAAGGCCTGAGAGATAAGACAACACCTACTCCTTCATAACATGTCAAAGGAAGGCGCAAGGGAAAGCTGCTCGCTGTTTTGCTCTTTCATAAAAGAGAGGTTTTTCATCTCTGGAAGTTTTGGAGCAGAAAGCTGGATGCCCATCTGTTGGGAGAGTTTGGATGGTGCCTTCTTGCATGGCAGAATGGGGTTGGACTAGATGACCCTTTGGGTTCCCTTCTAGGGTTCAAAATCTTCCCTGGAGAATTTTCAGTGGAAGCTAGATGTCCATCTGTCAGGTGGTGCTTTCATGCATGGCAGAATGGGGTTGGACTAGATGACCCTTTGGGTTGCCTTCTAGGATTCTAAATCTTCCCTGGAGAATTTTCAGTGGAAGCTGGATGTCCATCTGTTGGGAGGGCTTGGATGGTGCCTTCTTACGTGGCAGAATGGGGTTGGACTAGAGGACCCTTTGGGTTCCCTTCTAGGATTCAAAATCTACTCTGGAGAATTTTCAATAGAAGCTGGATGGCCGTCTGTTGGGAGGGCTTGGGTGGTGCCTTCTTGCGTGGCAGAATGGGGTTGGGTTCCCTTCCAGGATTCAAAATCTTCTCTGGAGAATTCTCAGTGGAAGCTAGATGTCCCTCTGTTGGGAGGGTTTGGATGGTGCCTTCTTGCATGAAGAATGGGGTTGGACTAGATGACCCTTTGGGTTCCCTTCTAGGATTCAAAATCTTCTCTGGAGAATTTTCAATAGAAGATGGATGGCCATCTGTTGGGAGGGCTTGGATGGTGCCTTCATGCATGACATAATGGGGTTGGACTAGATGGCCCTTTGGGTTCCCTTCTAGGATTCAAAATCTTCTCTGGAGAATTTTCAATAGAAGTTGGATGGCCATCTTTTGGGAGGGCTTGGATGGTGCCTTCTTGCGTGGCAGAATGGGGTTGGACTAGATGACCCTTTGGGTTCCCTTCTAGGATTCAAAATCTTCCCTGGAGAATTTTCAGTGGAAGCTAGATGTCCATCTGTTGGGAGGGTTTGGATGGTGCCTTCTTGTGTGGCAAAATTGGGTTGGACTAGATGACCCTTTGGGTTCCCTTCTAGGATTCAAAATCTTCCCTGGAGAATTTTCAGTGGAAGCTAGATGTCCATCTGTTGGGAGGGTTTGGATGGTGCCTTCTTGCATGAAGAATGGGGTTGGACTAGATGACCCTTTGGGTTCCCTTCTAGGATTCAAAATCTTCTCTAGAGAATTTTCAGTAGAAGCTGAATGGCCGTCTGTTGGGAGGGCTTTGATGGTGCCTTCTTGCGTGGCAAAATTGAGTTGTACTAGATGACCCTTTGGGTTCCCTTCTAGGATTCAAAATCTTCTCTGGAGAATTCTCAGTGGAAACTACGTTTAGATATCTGTAGAATGTTTGGATGGCCATCTGTCGGGCGGGCTTGGATGGTGTCTTTGCATGTCAGAATGGGATTGGATTAGATGACCTCTTGGGCATCTGTCGGGCGGGCTTGGATGGTGTCTTTGCATGTCAGAATGGGGTTGGATTAGATGACCTCTTGGGCATCTGTCGGGCGGGCTTGGATGGTGTCTTTGCATGTCAGAATGGGGTTGGATTAGATGACCTCTTGGGCATCTGTCGGGCGGGCTTGGATGGTGTCTTTGCATGTCATAATGTTGTTGGATTAGATGACCTCTTGGGCATCTGTTAGAAGGTCTTTGATGGTGTCATTGCATGTCAGAATGGGGTTGGATTAGATGACCTCTTGCGCATCTGTTGGAAGAGCTTGGATGGTGTCTTTGCATGTCAGAATGGGGTTGGATTAGATGACCTCTTGCGCATCTGTCGGGCGGGCTTGGATGGTGTCTTTGCATGTCAGAATGGGGTTGGATTAGATGACCTCTTGGGCATCTGTTGGAAGGGCTTGAATGGTGTCTTTGGATGTCAGAATGGGGTTGGATTAGATGACCTCTTGGGCATCTGTTGGGAGGGCTTGGATGGTGTCTTTGCACATCTGAATGGGGTTGGTTTAGATGACCTCTTGGGCATCTGTTGGAAGAGCTTGGATGGGGTCTTTGCATGTCAGAATGGGGTTGGATTAGATGACCTCTTGGGCATCTGTTAGAAGGGCTTGGATGGTGTCTTTACATGCCAGAATGGGGTTTGATTACATGACCTCTTGGGCATCTATTGGAAGGGCTTGGATGGTGTCTTTGCATGTCAGAATGGGGTTGGATTAAATGACCTCTTGGGCATCTGTCGAGAGGGCTTGGATGGTGTCTTTGCATGTCAGAATGGGGTTGGATTAGATGACCTCTTGGGCATCTGTTGGAAGGACTTGGATGGTGTCTTTGCATGTCAGAATGGGGTTCGACTAGATGACCTCTTGGGGTCCCTTCCCATTTCTTTGATTGCAGTCTTGGAAGGAAAGGGGAGCAAATTCCCAATTGGAAATCCTTCCTCCAACGAAACCCAAAGCAGATCCCTTTTATTTTTCAGTCAAGTGTTCACCTTATTATATATTTTTTCCTAGCAGAGCGTTCTGGGCTCTTGGTGAACCTGGAAAGTTCCCCGGGGCGGAGAGGCACCTGTGTTCGCAGCCTAAATTGGATGAGGCAGCGAAGAGAGAGAAAAGGGAACATTGTTATTGAACGAAAGCAGATTCCTAAATGGAAACCAAGGCCTGATGAGGGACGGATGAGGGAACTGGCTATGTTTAGCTTGGAGGAGCCAAGACGGCTTTACATATCCAAAGAGAGGACCCATCCAGCTGGTTTCCCATGCCTTTGAGGATTGCATCTGCACTGCAGAAATAATGCAGTTGGATACCGTTTTAGATACACAGATCTCTGGAGTCTGGATTGCCATTGGTCAAGAGGGCTTTGATTGTGCCTCCCGTTATGGCAGAAGGAGGGTTTGTCTGTCAGGAGGGTTTCGATTGTACCTTCCTTTATGGCTGAGTGGGGTTGGACTGGATGGTCCTTGCTGTACGATTAATTGGAGAGCTGGATGGACATGGGGACCTGATACCCATGTGTCAGAGGTTGGATGGATGGCCCTCAGGGTCCATTCCAACTCTAGGATTCTGTGATTTGACAGAAACTGTACAGATGTCTGTCAGGAGGGTTTTGATTGTGCCTTCCTTTATGACAGAACGGGTTGGACTGGATGGCCCTTATTGTATGATCCTGTGATTTATTTGGAGAGCTGGATGGACACGGAGACCTGATACCCATGTGTTGGGGTTGGATAGATGGCCCTCGGAGTCCCATCCAACTCTAGGATTCTGTGATTCAACAGTCAGGAGGGTTTCGATTGTGCCTTCCTTTATTACAGAACTGGATGACCCTTGCTGCATGATCCTTTGATTTATTTGATTTATTTGGAGAGCTGGATGGACATGGAGACCTGATACCCATGTGTCAGGGGTTGGATGGATTGTCCTCGGAGTCCCATCCAACTCTAGGATTCTGTGATTCAACAGTCAGGAGGGTTTCGATTGTGCTTTCCTTTATTACAGAACTGGATGGCCCTTGCTGCATGATCCTGTGATTTAATTGGAGAGCTGGATGGACACGGAGACCTGATACCCATGTGTTGGAGGTTGGATGGATGGCCCTCGGGTCCCTTCCAACTAGGAATCTGTGATTCGAAAGAAACTGTATGGATGTCTGTCAGGAGGGTTTTGATTGTGCCTTCCTTTATGACAGAACGGGTTGGACTGGATGGTCCTTGTAGTATGATCCAGTGATTTATTTGGAGAGCTGGATGGACACGGAGACCTGATACCCATGTGTTGGGGGTTGGATAGATGGCCCTCGGGGTCCCTTCCAACTTTAGGATTCTGTGATTCAACAGAAACTGTACGGATGTCTGTCAGGAGGGTTTCGATAGTGCCTTCCTTTATGGCAGAACGGGTTGGACTGGCTGGCCCTTGCTGCAAGATTCTGTGATTTATTTGGAGAGCTGGATGGACATGGGGACCTGATACTCATGTGTCGGGGGTTGGATGGATGGTCCTTCGAGTCCAGTCCAACTCTAGGATTCTGTGATTCAACAGAAACTGGATGGACATCTGTCAGGAGGGTTTCAATTGTGCCTTCCTTTATTACAGAACTGGATGGCCCTTGCTGCATGATCCTGTGATTTATTTGGAGAGCTGGATGGACATGGGGACCTGATACCCATGTGCCAGGGGTTGGATGGATTGTCCTCGGAGTCTCATCCAACTCTAGGATTCTGTGATTCAACAGAAAATGGATGGACATCTGTCAGGAAGGTTTCGATTGTGCCTCCCTTTATGACAGAACAGGTTAGACTGGACGGCCCTTGCTGTATGACCCTGTGATTTATTTGGAGAGCTGGATGGACATGGAGACCTGATACCCATGTGTCAGGGGTTGGATGGATTGTCCTCGGAGTCTCATCCAACTCTAGGATTCTGTGATTCAGCTGAAACTGGATGGACGTCTGTCAGGAGGGTTTCGATTGTGCCTTCCCTTATGGCAGAGTGGGGTTGGACTGGATGGTCCTTGCTGTGTGATTAATTGGAGAGCTGGATGGACATGGGGACCTGATACCCATTTGTCGGGGGTTGGATGGATGGCCCTCGGGGTCCCTTCCAACTCTAGGATTCCGTGATTCAACTGAAACTGGATGGACGTCTGTCAGGAGGGTTTCGATTGTGCCTTCCCTTATGGCAGAGTGGGGTTGGACTGGATGGTCCTTGCTGTGCGATTAATTGGAGAGCTGGATGGACATGGGGACCTGATACCCATGTGTTGGGGGTTGGATGGATGGCCCTCGGGGTCCCGTCAAACTCTAGGATTCTGTGATTCAACAGAAACTGGATGGACGTCTGTGAAGAGGGTTTCGATTGTGCCTTCCTTTACAGCAGAGTGGACTGGATGGCCCTTGCTGCATGATTCTGTGATTTATTTGGAGAGCTGGATAGACATGGGGACCTGATACCAGTGTCGTATTTTCTGAATGCCTCTCTTTGGGTGCCTTCTGTGCTCCTGGATTCATATCCCATCCCTTTGCCCCCTCCGCCAGATATTGTCTGGTTTCTTCTCTCTTCTCTGTGCACTCAGCAATGGGTGCGCCAGAGGTTGGCGCATTATCTCACCGTGTTGCCTGGGCGCCCTGCCCGCAGCCTCTGAGATCTGATGGAGCAGAGACACCCGATCGATGGGATCCACTCCTCCCCGGTCCTTCCTTCGGCTGGCAAAGGGTCAGGAGGAGCAGAAGCAGACCTCCCAGCAGCAGCGGCAGGAGAAAATGCTCGGATCGATGGCTCCAGGAGACGAATCCCTCCAATTTGGGATGCTGCAAATGAAAGGAGGGCTTTGTTTGACCCCTAGGGATGAGCTCAAAGGCACTGCTTACTCCACATTTGGCTCCTTCTGTGCCAAAGCAAAGGGCCCCCATCTACACTGGCCATTTGATGTAGTTTATTTATTTACGTCATTTTTATCCCACCCATTTTAGCCCGAAGGTGAAGGCCCGAAGTATGTATTTTTAACAGAGGCTGGATGGCCATCTGTCGGGAGGGCTTGGATGGTGTCTACCTGCCAGGCAGAATGGCTTTTACTTGATGGCCCTTGAGGTCTCTTCCAGCTGTTGGATCCTATGATTCAATTGGTTAACTGGAGACTGAATGGAGCTCCCTTCCAACTCTAATGGAGCCCAATGGAATGGCTGGATGGCCATCTGTCAGGAGGGCTTGGATGGTGTCTACTTGCCAGGCAGAATGGCTTTTACTTGATGGCCCTTGGGGTCTCTTCTAGCTGTTGGATCCTATGATTCAATTGGTTAACTGGAGACTGAATGGAACTCCCTTCCAACTCTAATGGAGCCCAATAGAATGGCTGGATGGCCATCTGTCAGGAGGGCTTGGATTGTGCCTTTCTGTTTGGCAGAAAGGCACTGGACTGGATCGTCCTTGAAGCCTCTTCCAACTTGAGAATTGTATGATTCTAATATGTGTATCCTAAACAGAGGCTGGATGGCCATCTGTCGGGAGGGCTTGGATGGTTTCTACCTGCCAGGCAGAATGGCTTTTACTTGATGGCCCTTGGGGTCTCTTCCAGCTGTTGGATCCTATGATCCAATTGATTAACTGGAGACTGAATGAAGGTCCCTTCCAACTCAAATGGAATAACGTTGGAGCCCTATGGAATGGCTGGATGGCCATCTGTCAGGAGGGCTTGGATTGTGCCTTTCTGTTTGGCAGAAAGGCACTGGACTAGATCGTCTTTGAAGCCTCTTCCAACTCTAGAATAACAGTCCATCCAGACTGAATGGAGCTCCCTTCCAACTCCAATGGAATAATGGTGGAGCCCAATGGAATGGCTGGATGGCCATCTGTCGGGAGGGCTTGAATTGTGCCTTTCTGTCGGAAGGGCTTGAATTGTGCCTTGTGCAGAAAGGCACTGGACTGGATCGTCCTTGAAGCCTCTTCCAACTCTAGAATTCTATGATTCTATTATATGTATTTTAAACAGAGGTTGGATGGCCATCTGTCGGGAGGGCTTGAATGGTGTCTACTTGCCAGGCAGAATGGCTTTTACTTGATGGCCCTTGGGGTCTCTTCTAGCTGTTGGATCCTATGATTCAATTGGTTGACTGGAGACTGAATGGAACTCCCTTCCAACTCTAATGGAGCCCAATGGAATGGCTGGATGGCCATCTGTCAGGAGGGCTTGGATTGTGCCTTTCTGTTTGGCAGAAGGACACTGGACTGGATCATCCTTGAAGTCTCTTCCAATTCTAGAATTCTATGATTCTATTATATGTATTTTAAACAGAGGCTGGGTGGCCATCTGTTGGGAGGGCTTGGATGGTGTCTACCTGCCAGGCAGAATGGCTTTTACTTGATAGCCCTTGGGGTCTCTTCCCGATGTTGGGTCCTATGATTCAGTTGGTTAACTGGAGACTGAATGGAGTTCCCTTCCAACTCCAATGGAATAACTTTGGAGCCCAATGGAATGGCTGGATGGCCATCTGTCAGGAGGGCTTGGATTGTGCCTTGCTTTAAGGCAGAAAGGGGTTGGACTGGATGGCCCTTGGGGTCCCTTCAAACTCTAGTATTCTATGATTCTATTATATGTATTTTAAACAGAGGCTGGATGGCCATCTGTCGGGAGGGCTTGGATTGTGACTTTCTGTTTGGCAGAAAGGCACTGGACTGGATCGTCCTTGAAGTCTCTTCTAACTCTAGAATTCTAGGATTCTATTATATGCATTTTAAAGAGAGGCGGTATGGCCATCTGTCGGGAGGGGTTGGATTGTGCCTTCCTTTATGGCATAAGGGTATTGGATGGCCTTTGGATTCCCTTCTAACTCCAATATTCAATGATGCAACAAAGGTTGGATGGCCATCGCTCAAGAGGGCTTGGATTGTGCCTTCTTTGATGGCAGAATTGAGTTAACAGGATGAACATCTGTCAAGAGGGTTTGGCAGAAAGGCACTGGACTGGATCGTCCTTGAAGTCTCTTCCAACTCTAGAATTCTATGATTCTATTATATGTATTTTAAACAGAGGCTGGATGGCCATCTGTCGGGAGGGCTTGGATTGTGCCTTCCTTTATGACAGAAGGGGTTGGACTGGATGGCCCTTGGGGTCCCTTCAAACTCTAGTATTCTATGATGCAACAGACACTGGATGGCCATCGCCTAAGAGGGCTTGGATTGTGCCTTCCTTTATGGCATAAGGGGATTTGATGGCCTTTGGAGTCCCTTCTAACTTCAGTATTCAATGATGCAAGATTGGATGGCCATCACTCAAGAGGTCTTGGATTGTGCCTTCTTTGATGGCAGAATAGGGTTAACAGGATGGACATCTGTCAAGAGGGTTTCGATTGGGCCTTCCTTTATGGCAGAAGGGGGATGAGCTGGATAACCTTTGGGGTCCCTTCCAGCTCTACCACGCACTAGTTCGAAATGAGCTTCAAACTGGAGCAGCTAGACAATGTGCAAAAGGAGCATGCCATGCGCAGCAGTGCTCTTCAGTTTGTGCCATCACCATCTGGGCTTCAAATTGGATTTCCTATGTAACCATGGACCCTGTCTACATTGCTATATGATGCAACTTCAACCGGGATGATGTGGCCAGGATTGGCATGGCAAGGTCCAACTTGGATGGAGACTCTATGATGCTGCTGTTGATGATGATTGGGTTGTGTTGTTGAACTACCCTGTATTTCAACAATGCAACCCAATAATCATCCCGGTCTTCAGAGACACGACTGGAATTGTGAACTGGACGCAAGCAGAGCGGGAGGATCTGGACAGAAAAACAAGGAAACTGATGACAACCCACTGGGAAACATTGAGAGCAAAAAGGATAAGGAAAAAACATAGATGTGGCTCACAAATGGAACTTGGAAAAAGGAGACGAAGGAGGGCCTGATTCTGGCAGCCCGAGAACAAGACATTCGAACCAAGGCCATCCAAGCCACAACTGAAAAGTCGACAACAGATCCCAAATGTAGACTCTGCAAGGAAGTAGGCGAAACCATAGATCCCATCCTCAGCTGCTGCAAGAAGATCGTGGACAGACTCCAAGCAGAGGCACAACACCGTTGCTCAGGTGATTCATTGGAACTTGTGCCACAAACACCATCTTCCTGCGACAAAGAACTGGTGGGATCACAAGCTGGAAAACGTTACAGAAAATGAACACGTCAAGTTACTCTGGGACTTCCGGATTCAGACAGACAGAGTTTTGGAGTACAAGACTTTTGACCTCACGATCATGTTAAAAAGAAGATTGCGCAGACAGGCTCCAAGCAGAGGCAGGATACAGTGCCTAAAGACCTTGGCCTGTACCTGTAAACAATAAATGCTGACAAAATTACCATCTGTTAGCTGCAAAAGGCCACCCTACGTGGATCTGCATGTATTATTTGCAGATATACATCACACAGTCCTAAATGCCTGGGAAGTGTCCGACGTGTGATCCAATACAACACCCAGCAGAGTGATGTTTGCTGTGTGCTAATCTTGTGTTCCTAAAAACAACAACAACAACAACAACAGCAACAACAATTATGGTCTCAGCAGGGGCGGCTCAACCCATTACGCAAAGTAAGCATTCGCAATATAGTTGATTTTGCCCAGGGGTGCTTTGAGGTGCTCTTGGGGGAAAATAGACCTTGACATATGCGAGTTGTAGTTACTGGGATGTATAGTTCACCTACAAGCAAAGAGCATACTGAACTCTACCAATGATGGAATTGAACCAAATATTGCACACAGAACTCCCACGACGAACATAAAATATATATCAGTGATTGGTTGGGGGGGGGGGGGGCGTCAAAATACTGTTTGCTTACCGTTGAAAATTACCTAGGGCCACCTCTGGGTCCCAGTGATGATTGGCACACTGGGTGCATTGCCTAAAGACCTTGGCCTGCACTTAAAAACAATCAGCGCTGACAAAATTACCATCTGTCAGCTGCAAAAGGCCACCCTACTGGGATCTGCACGCATTATTTGCCCATACATCACACAGTCCTAGACACTTGGGAAGTGTCCGATGTGTAATGCAATGCAACAGCCAGCAGAGTGATCTTGTTTGCTGTGGACTCATCTTAGAATCATAGAATCAAGAGTTGGAAGAGACGTCCTGGGCCATCCAGTCCAACCCCATTCTGCCAAGAAGCAGGAATGTTGCATTCAAATCACCCCTGACAGATGGCCATCCAGCCTCTGTTCAAAAGCTTCCAAAGAAGGAGCCTCCACCACACTCCTGGGCAGAGAGTTCCACTGCTGAACGGCTCTCACAGTCAGGAAGTTCTTCCTCATGTTCAGATGGAATCTCCTCTCTTGTAGTTTGAAGCCATTGTTCCATTGCGTCCTAGTCTCCAAGGAAGCAGAAAACAAGCTTGCTCCCTCCTCTCTCCCTGTGGCTTCCTCTCACATATTTATACATGGCTATCATGTCTCCGCTCAGCCTTCTCTTCTTCAGGCTAAACATGCCCAGCTCCTTAAGCCGCTCCTCATAGGGCTTGTTCTCTTGTTAGGTATGTAATGATTGTCCTGGGACCTCACTACCTCTGAGGATGCCTGCCATAGATGCAGGTGAAACGTCAGGAGAGAATGCTTCTAGAACATGGCCATATAGCCCAAAAGACTTACAACAAGCCAGTGATTCCAGCCATGGAAGCCTTCGACAATACTAAAATGCATATGTTAAAAGACACAGGTTGAAATGTGTTGCAAAGGATGCCACTCCAAACATTGCGTTTCCAAAGCGAAAAGCAACTTGCATTTTTCCGTTTTTATTCTGAGTATATATATATATATATTTTGCAAACTCCAGGAGTTTTAGGAGGGGGAGACAGGCCCCACTAACCCCCGTTTTGTACCTGGAAGGATTCCAGCGTTGACGGCGCTTTGTAGTTATTTACTCGGGACAGGCGTTCCGCTAATGATCCGATAATTAGCGGGCGTCCCCTGGACACCGTTTCGGAAAATGGCATTGCTTTCTTCCAGCCCTCTGGCAAGGAGCATGGATTGCGCCACAAATTGCTTTTGGGGGTCTCGGCATGAGTGTGCATGCGAGAGAGGAAGCCGACCGTTTCGGCACCTAGCTGTGCGTTCATTTCTAATTTTCACTTTGGAAAGTTACTCAAGGTTTGTAAGAACTCTTCGTTCTTTCTCTTCTCCCCATCCACAGGGATCTATCCAAATCTTGCACATTTGGCACAGCTACACTAGGTTTGACAGCACTTTCCCTGTCACAGGTGTGCATGAAAAATGCTCCCCACAAACAAAGGTTGCCTGGCGGGCACAATCAGATCTCTCCCAACAGATGGTCATCCATCTTCAGTTCAAAAGGAGACTCCATTGGAAGAGACCCCTAAAGGGCATCTAGTCCATCCTCCTTCAGCCAAAGCCCTCCCAATAGATAGCCATCCAGCATTGGTTCAAAATTCTCCAGAAAAGGAGACTCTACTGAAAGGGATCCCCAAAGGGCATCTCATCCAAACCTCTTCAGCCAGGCAGGAAGACAGTCAAAGCCCTCCCGACAGATGGCCATCCAGACCCAGTTCAAAAACTTCCCAAGTGTCTAGGACTGTGTGATGTATCGGCGAATAATGCATGCAGATCTGAGTAGAATCATAGAATCAAAGAGTTGGAAGAGACCTCATGGGCCATCCAGTCCAACCCCATTCTGCCAAGAAGCAGGAATATTGCATTCAAATCACCCCTGACAGATGGCCATCCAGCCTCTGTTTAAAAGCTTCCAAAGGAGGAGCCTCCACCACACTCTGGGGCAGAGAGTTCCACTGCTGAATGGCTCTCACAGTCAGGAAGTTCTTCCTCATGTTCAGATGGAATCTCCTCTCTTGTAGTTTGAAGCCATGGCTCCATTGCGTCCTAGTCTCCAAGGAAGCAGAAAACAAGCTTGCTCCCTCCTCCTCCCTGTGGCTTCCTCTCACATATTTATACATGGCTATCATATCTCCTCTCAGCCTTCTCTTCTTCAGGCTAAACATGCCCAGCTCCTTAAGCCGCTCCTCATAGGGCTTGTTCTCCAGACCCTTGATCATTTTAGTCGCCCTCCTCTGGACACATTCCAGCTTGTCAAGATTTCTCTTGAATTGTGGTGCCCAGAATTGGACACAATATTCCAGGTGTGGTCTAACACCTGGATATTATTATTATAACAACTCGGTTTTCCATTGTTTAATTGCATTTTGGGTGAACTTTCTAATATTTTCACAAACCCCGATGACATCTAGACATTTGATATTCCAACAATGTGGCAGTGAATCAAATGTTTTTTTGTAATCAATCCAAGTTGCATAGACGATTGCAATTCTTCATTATTATTATTATTATTATTATTATTATTATTAGATACAAAACAAAATTAGTACACGGCAAACAAGATCAGTCTGCTTGCTGTTGTATTGGATCACACGTTGGACACTTCCCAAGTATCTAGGACTGTGTGATGTATCGGCGAATAATGTGTGCAGATCCCAGTAAGGTGGCCTTTTGCAGTTGACAGATGGTGATTTTGTCAGCGTCAATTGTTTTTAAGTGTAGGCCAAGGTCTTGAGGCACTGTACTCAGTGTGCCAACCACCACTGGGACCCTCTTGACTGGCTTTATTCTTGGATAAAAATTTTGATGCCTATTCTAAATCTAATTCTTTCAACCTTTTCTATATTTCTCAAACCACTCGTCTTCTGGCCAAAGGCATTCCATAGGATTCAGCCCAGAGGTGCCAAACTGGATTAATTCCACAGTGTAGACGCACCCTTAGTCTCCAGGTGCTGTTTTCTCCCACTCCCCATGGTTTTGCAGGGAGAAAACATCGGTTTTGCTGACTTAACCCCAGTTTTCTGGATCTGTGTCGCCCGATTTGGATTTGTGCAGCTAAGTTTATTTTCCAAGTGCCAATGTTCCCAGCTTCCGAGTCTCAGAGGGGAAAGAGTTATATATAGCGATTTCTAACAGCTCTTTTTGGTAGTGTGTGTCTTTTTTTTTTTTTTTGTAAAGTGGGGTGAAAACTGCACTTTGCTCCTGCATTGTTAAACATCTTTTTTGAGTGTTTAATAACTTCTAGAGAGGTGGAAAGGACTCAAATTCCTATCTCTACCATTTGAAACAAAGGTTAGATGGCCATCTGTCAGGAGGGCTTCCTGCATGGCAGAATGGGGTTGGAATGGATGACCTCTATGGATCCCTTCCAACTCCGGTGGAATATAAATTACTTGGAAGTCCAGTGGAGCATCCTATTAAGCAGACGCTGACTGGTTATCTGTCGGGAATGATTGGATTGTGTCTTACGGAGGAATGGGATTGGACTGGATTGCCATCTGTTGGGAGGGCTTTAATGGGGCCTTCCTGCCTGGCAGAAGGGTTGGACTGGATGGCCCTGCGAGTCGCCTTCAACTCTAGTGGAATATAGACTGCTCTGGAGTCAAGTGGAGTCTCCTTCTCTGGAGGCTTTAAAGCAGAGACTGGATGGCCATCTGTCAGGAGTGATTGGATTGTGTCGTATGGTGTGGCAGAATGGATTTAGACTGGACGGCCTTCTGTTGGGAGTGATTGGATTGTGTCTTATGGCACGGTAGAATGGGTTTGGACTGGATGGCCATCTGTCAGGAGTGATTGAATTGTGTTGTATGTCATGGCAGAATAGATTTAGACTGTATTGTCGAATGCTTTCATGGCTGGGTTGTTGTAGGTTATTTTTATTTAGACTGCATGGTCATCTGTTGGGAGTGATCAAATTGTGTCCTGCGGCATAGCAGAATGGATTTAGACTGGATGGCCATCTCTCGGGAGTGATTGAATTGTGTCTTGCTGCATGTCAGAATGGATTTAGACTGGATGACCATCTGTTGGGAGTGACTGAATTGTGTCTTGCTGCATAACAGAATGGATTTAGACTGGATGGCCATCTGTTGGGAGTGATTGAATTGTGTCTTGCTGCATGGCAGAATGGATTTAGACTGGATGGCCATCTGTTGGGAGTAATTGAATTGTTTCCTGCGGCATAACAGAATGGATTTAGACTGGATGGCCATTTGTTGAGAGTGACTGGATTGTGTCTTATGGCGTGGCAGAATGGATTTATACTTGGATGGCCATCTGTCAGGAGTGACTGGATTGTGTCTTGCAGCATGGCAGAATGGATTTGGATTGGATGGCCATCTGTTGGGAGTGATTGGATTGTGTTCTGCGGCATAGCAGAATGGATTTATACTGGATGGCCATCTATCGGGAGGGATTGGATTGTGTCTTATGGTGTGGCAGAATGGGTTTGGACTGGATGGCCATCTGTTGAGAGTGATTGGATTGTGTCTTATGGCGTGGCAGTATGGATTTAAACAGGATGGCCATCTGTTGAGAGTGTTTGGATTGTATCTTATGGTGTGGCAGAATAGGTTTGGACTGGATGTCAGGAGTGATTGGACTGTGGCTCACGGCATGGCAGGATGGGTTTGTACTGGATGGCCATCTGTTGGGAGTGATCGAATTGTGTCCTTCAGCATAACGGAATGGATTTAGACTGGATGGCCATCTGTCAAGAGTGACTGGATTGTGTTTTATGGCGTGGCAGAATGGATTTAGACAGGATGGCCATCTATTCAGAGTGATTGGATTGTATCTTATGGTGTGGCAGAATAGGTTTGGACTGGATGGCCATCTGTCGGGAGCGATTGGATTGTGTCCTGCGGGATAACAGAATGGATTTAGACTCGTATAATCCTAGAATCAAAGAGTTGGAAGAGACCTCCTGGGCCATCCAGTCCAACCCCATTCTGTCAAGAAGCAGGGATATTGCATTCAAATCACCCCTGACAGATGGCCATCCAGCCTCTGTTTAAAAGCTTCCAAAGAAGGAGCCTCCACCACACTCCGGGGCAGAGAGTTCCACTGCTGAACGGCTCTCACAGTCAGGAAGTTCTTCCTCATGTTCTTCTTCGATGGCCATCTGTCAAGAGTGAGTGGATTGTGGCTTACGGCATGGCAGAATGGATTTGCATTGGATGGTCATCTGTCAGGAGGGATTGAATTGTGGCTTATGGCATGGCAGAATGGGTTTGGACTGGATGGCCTCCTTCAGGAGTGATTGGATTGTGTGTTATGGTGTGGCAGAATGGGTTTGGACTGGATGGCCATCTGTTGGGAGTGATTGAATGGTGTCTTTCTGCCTGGCAGAAGGGATTAGACCCTTTGGGTTAGTTCCAAGTCTGTGATCCCTATTAGGGTGTTGTTTTGCACTGGATTGCTTTCTGTTAGGGTTTCCTTATGGCAAAAGGCATTCCTTTGCCATTGAGACCCATTCTGCTTGGAAGAAAACAACATGCCCGTCGCCCCGATGCCAACTCCGTTTCAGAAGCCGCCTAACGGCGTGGGCTTTTTTCTTTCTTTCTTTTTTGATCCGCGCAAATGCCCACCAGATGGTAGGCATGTGTCGGGAAGCGCGGGGCTGGAGGTTTGGAGTAGGCGGGTGGGTGCCAGCCCCGTCTTCCCTTCCCAGCTGGCAGTGCCCGCTTCGGTCCCCCCTTTTCTCTCTCTCCCCTTCAATCTGTTTGCCTCTTGTCTGGTGCTTCATCTCTCGGTGGCTTCCAGGTCTAATGGGATTTTTTTCTCGCTCCTGTGGTCGGATTGCGCGGCACGTCGGTTGTTGGAAAATATAGATCCGAGGAGGTGGGCGAGACGCTGGGTTGTGCCATCATGAAGCGAGGGAGGGCGGCATTCTGCAGCAAGGCTGTTTCCCAACAGATTCCCAAATATTTTCTCTTTTGAGGAGGGGGAGGCTCCGATCAGAGATTCTTGGGATGCATCTACACCAGGTACGGGCCAACTTGGGCCCTCCAGGTGCTTTGGACTTCAACTCCCACAATTCCTAACAGCCGGTAGGCTGTTAGGAATTGTGGGAGTTGAAGTCCAAAACACCTGGAGGGCCCAAGTTGGCCCGTACCTGGTGTAGAACCATATAGTTCAATGCAGCTCAAACTATATACTTCAATACAGAGAACTTCAGTACAGGTCTGGAGAACAAGCCCTATGAGGAGCGGCTTAAGGAGCTGGGCATGTTTAGCCTGAAGAAGAGAAGGCTGAGAGGAGATATGATAGCCATGTATAAATATGTGAGAGGAAGCTACAGGGAGGAGGGAGCAAGCTTGTTTTCTGCTTCCCTGGAGACTAGGACGCAGGAGGAGGAAGAGGAGGACATGCACAAGAAGTGGAAAAAGGGAGAAATCACCAAAGAAGAATTCAAACAAATAGCCAACACCTGTAGGGAAAAGGTCCACAAGGCTAAAACATAAAATGATTAGGACAAGGAACAATGGCTTCAAACTACAAGAGAGGAGATTCCATCTGAACATGAGGAAGAACTTCCTGACTGTGAGAGCCGTTCAGCAGTGGAACTCTCTGCCCCGGAGTGTGGTGGAGGCTCCTTCTTTGGAAGCTTTTAAACAGGGGCTGGATGGCCATCTGTCAAGGGTGATTTGAATGCAATATTCCTTCTTCTTGGCAGAATGGGGTTGGACTGGATGGCCCATGAGGTCTCTTCCAACTCTTTGATTCTATGATTCTATGAACTATATACTTCAATACAGTTGAAGCTATGTTATAAGGTCAAAGTAGAGCCATATAGTTCAATGCAATACAAATTATATGATATGGTCAGGATGGAACCATATAGTTCAGCGGTTCTCAACTAGGGGGTCGCGACCCCCAGGGGGGTCATTGGGCCACCCTGCGGGGGTGGGAAGAGTGGGGTAAACATGTTGTAAATAAAATAAAATAAATAAACTACCGTCAATATAGAACCTTATAGTTCAATGGAGTTCAAACTATATTATATGGTCAGCATAGAACCATATAGTTCAATACAGTTGAAGCTACATTGCAAGGTCAATAGAAAGCCATATAGTTCAATGCAGTTCAAAATGTATTATATGGTCAGTGCAGAACTATATAGTTCAATGCAGTTCAAACCACATTATAAGGTCACTGCAGAATCATATAGTTCAGCGGTTCTCAACCTGGGGGTCGCAACCACCACAGGGGTCGTTGGGCCATTTTCGGGGGGTCGCAAATTCACATTGGTTGGCCTCGCCCTCTTCAAAAAGGCTGTCGACCCCCTGTGCCAGCCAAACAGTTATAGTTCAATGCAGTTCAAACTATATATGGTAATCATAGAACCATATAGTTCTATGCCAGGTCAATAAAAAGGTCAATTAAATAAAAAGGTCAACATTGCAAGGTCAATAAAAAGCTATATAGTTCAGTGCAGTTCAAACTGCATTATATGGTCAGTGCAGAACTATATAGTTCAATGCAGTTCAAACCACATAATAAGGTCAGTGCAGAATCATACAATTCAGCAGGTCTCAACCTGGGGGTCACAACCCCCAGGGGGGGTCGTTGGGCCATTTTGGGGGGTCGCGAAGCCACCTTGGTTGGCCCTGCCCCCTCCAAAAAGGCTGTCGAGCCCCTGTGCCAGCCAGCTATAGTTCAATGCAGTTCAAACTATATGATATGGTCAGCATAGAACCATATAATTCAATCCAGTTGAAGCTACATTGCAAGGTCAATAGAAAGCCATATAGTTCAATGCTGTTCAAACTGCATTATATGGTCAGTGCAGAACTATATAGTTCAATGCAGTTCAAACCACATTATAAGGTCAGTGCAGAATCATACAATTCAGCAGTTCTGAACCTGGGGGCTGCAACCCCCAGGGGGGTCATTGGGCCATTTTCAGGGGGTCACGAAGCCGCCTTAGTTGGCCATGCCCCCTCCAAAATGGCTGTTGACCCCCTGTGCCAGCCAAACAGCTATAGTTCAATGCAGTTCAAACTATATGATATGGTCAGCATAGAACCATATAATTCAATTCAGCTGAAGCTACATTGCAGGGTCAATATAGAACTATATCATTCAATGCAGTTCAAACTATATGATATGGTCAGCATAGAACCATATAATTCAATTCAGCTGAAGCTACATTGCAGGGTCAATGTAGAACTATATCATTCAGTGCAGTTCAAACTATATGATATGGTCAGCATAGAACCATATAGTTCAATCCAGTTGAAGTTACATTGCAAGGTCAATGTAGAATTATATCATTCAATGCAGTTCAAACTGCATTATTTGGTCAGTGCAGAACCATATAGTTCAATGCAGTTGAAACTACATTATAAGGGCATTATAGAACCATATAGTTCGATGCAGTTCAAACTATATTATTTGGTCGGTGTAGAACCATATAGTTCATACAGTTGAATCTACATTGCAAGCTCAGTGTTGACCCATATAGTTCAGTGCAGTTCAAACTATAATATAAGGTCAGTGTAGGACTATATAGTTCAATAGGATTCAGACTATATTCTATAGCTTCAATACAGTTGAAGCTACAGTGTAAGGAAAATGTAGAAGCATATAGTTCAATGCACTTCAAACTCCATTATAAGGTCAGTGCAGAACCATATAGTTCAATGCACTTCCAACTATATTATATGGTTGGCGTAGAACTATATAGTTCAATACAGTTTAAACTACATTGCAAGCTCAATGTATATTGTCTATATGTGTGTGCTTGTGTATATGCATATGTGTGTGTTTATGCATGTGTATATGTATATGTGTGTAAGTGTGTATATGTGTATACTTGTGTGTGCTTGTGTATATGTGCATGAACTTATGTGTATATGTATATATGGTTTATTTTGGGGGGTTTTAACGTCCGTTCTGCTGGGTTTTTGTGTGTTTTTAGGAGTGATGGTCACTCGTTGGCCTGATAGTTGTATTTTGTCCAAATTTGGTGTCAATTCGCCTAATAGTTTTTGAGTTATGTTAATCCCACAAGCAAACATTACATTTTTATTTATATAGATCAGTGTTTCTCAACCTGGGGGTCGGGAACCCTGAGGGGGTCGCGAAGGGGTGTCAGAGGGGTCACCAAAGACCATCAGAAAATACAGTATTTTCTGATGGTCATGGGGATTCCATGTGGGAAGTTTGAGCCAATTCTATCGTTGGTGGAGTTCAGAATATTCTTTGATTGTAATGAACTATAAATCCCAGCAACTACAACTCCCAAAAGTCAAGGTCTATTTTCCCCAAGCTCCACCAGTGTTCACATTTGCGCATATTGAGTATTTGTGCCAAGTTTGGTCCAGATCCACCATTGCGTGAGTCCACAGTGCTCTCTGGATATAGGTGAACTAGAACTCCCAAACTCAAGGTCAATACCCACCAAACCCTTCCAGTGTTTTCCGTGGGTCATGGGAGTTCTGTGTGGCAAATTAGGTTCAAATCCATCACTGGTGGAGTTCAGAATGCTCTTTGATTATAGGTGAACTATAAATTCCGAAAGAAGAAAGCGCAAAAGCCGGGTTGCAGCTAAACATCAAAAAAACCAAGATTATGGCAACAAGAATGATTGACAACTGGAAAATAGAGGGAGAAACCGTGGAGGCCGTGACAGACTTTGTATTTCTAGGTGCAAAGATTACTGCAGATGCAGACACAGCCAGGAAATCAGAAGACGCTTACTTCTTGGGAGGAGAGCAATGTCCAGTCTCGATAAAATAGTGAAGAGTAGAGACATCAGACTGACAACAAAGATCCATTGCCTAGTCAAAGCCATGGTCTTCCCTGTAGTCACCTACGGATGTGAGAGCTGGACCTTAGGGAAGGCTGAGCCAAGGAAGAGAGATGCTTTTGAGCTGTGGTGTTGGAGGAAAGTGCTGAGAGTGCCTTGGACTGCGAGAAGATCCAACCAGTCCATCCTCCAGGAAAGAAAGCCCGGCTGCTCACTGGAGGGAAGGAGACTAGAGACAAAGCGGAAGTACTTTGGCCACATCATGAGGAGACAGCAAAGCCTAGAGAAGACAATTATGCTGGGGAAAGTGGAAGGCAAAAGGAAGAGGGGCCGACCAAGGGCAAGATGGATGGATGGCATCCTTGAAGTGACTGGACTGACCTTGAGGGAGCTGGGGGTGGTAACGGCCGACAGGGAGCTCTGGCGTGGGCTGGTCCATGAGGTCACGAAGAGTCGGAGACGACTGAACGAATGAACAACAACATAAATTCCAGCAACTACAACCCCCAAATTACAAAATCAATCCTTCCCCAACCCCACTAGCATTTACATGTGGTTGCATTGGATATTTGTGCCCAGTTTGGTCCAGTGAATGAAAATACAGCTTGCATATCTGATATTTGCATTATGAATTATAACAGTAGTTAAATGACTGTTATGAAGTAACAACGAAAACAATATGGTTGGGGGTCACCACAACATGACAGACTGTATTAAAGGGTCACGGCATTAGGAAGGTTGAGAACCACTGATATAGATTATTATTATTATTATTATTATTATTATTATTATTATTATTATTATTATTATTTGATCTGTAGCTTCTCAAGTTGCTCCTGAAACGACAAAAAAAAAAAAAAGATCTGTCCAGAACCTATAATGCAGTTCAAATTACATTATACGATCAGCGTAGAACCATATAATGCAGTTTGATGCAGTTAGTTGTTTGTGGTCTGTTTTGGCACCAATTCCATTGAACCCTAATGCAAAACTCCAACGACCTTGGCTCATCATAACACACCTTTCCTGCCATTGTAGACCCTGCTGGAGTGTGGAAGGTGTTGTTTTCTCCCCCCTTTTTTGTGGGTTTCTTCCCTCTCCGGCGCAGGTTTGCAGTATGATCGATTCTCGATGCGCTGAAGGTTTGGGGAAAATGAAATCAGGTCAGGAGCAGAGGGGGAAATATAGGAGAGAGAGAGAGAGAGAGTTTGTGCCTGTTTGGCTTTGCGTGAAATACGGGGGCATCGACTACCTTGAGCATCCTCCTTGGTCTGTGTTTGCGAAGGGCTCTCCGGCACGATATATATAAATAAAATTATATATATATTGAAAGATCCCCGACGCGTGAGGCTCTGTCTGCTGCTGAAACCCATCTCCATGGAAGCTCCTCTTTCCCCTCCTCTCTTGGAGGTGTGAAAAGAAAAGACGAACCCGGTACAATCAGCCGAGGGTGGACTGGTAGGGAAAGGGAGCGGAGAGGGCTAAAAATACCCAGCAGAGCATCCAATGGCAGAGGGATGGGGCATCGCAAGAGGAGGAGGAGGAGGTGGCGGCACTGGCATATATATTGGAACGGAGACAGGGAGGATGTCTTATTCTGGCTCTCGGCGGATGAAATCCAAAAGCGGCGGAAAGAGGGGCATGGAGGGCACTGCCGGTGTCGGTGGCATTGAATGCACAAGGGGCAGGTTGGGAAGAAATGGCCCCAAATAGTACAGTGAGGTTTAGCAACCCCTTGTCGTATTTCTATCTGTATCCGGGGGTTGAGTTGGTACACCAGGATGGGCCCCGAAATGGAATGTCTTTGAGGCTTTTGATGCCATATTGGGACCCTCTTGTGACATTCTTGCTGTGTTGGGATGACATCTTTGTCATACTGGGACCCATCTGGTGACATCTTTGCCATGTTGGGATTGTCTCTATTGCAATCCAGAGCAGGGAACGAGGCTCTAAGATAACTATCCACTAGGCCTGGGTAACAATGGAAAAATTTGTTTCTAAAATCGATTTGTATTTGGGGGTTTTTTTTGTTTCGATATTTAAAATAATTACAAAATTTTCCTTTTAAAAAGTTCGATATTTATGAAATTTCGTAAATGGTAAAAAAATTAACAAATTGATTTCCGAAACAATAACGAATCGATTCGTTAATGGCGGACGCGACCGCGAAATACGCTAAAAAACCTCCAAAACCTTCTGAAGCTTCCCTCTCCCTCTGTTGTTGACTGTTGGTGTGATATTATAATTTTTTTTCACTAATTAAACCATAAAACTGGCCCAGACATGCGGAAATAATAACGAAACGACCTCAAAACAATAACGAAACGAATACAATATCGAAATACGAAGCATTTACAAAACGTTTTTGAAAATTATTTTTTAAATAATTGCTCCAGAATGGTTCGTTATCGTTTTGTAATTGAAAAATTAACGAATTATTAACGAATTACGAATTAACGAAACGAAACCGCCCAGCCCTACTATCTACCACACTTGGCTGTGAAAAACAATCCTTTTTTATTGAAGAAAAATGGTTACAAAATAAAGGAAAAATGCAAGTCAAAAGCCACAGCAAAATCACCAAACATGAATTTAAATGGACAAAGCAAAACCAAAAGCCTCACTGGGAAATACTGGAACCTGTTAGCAATCCACTAACTGTACTTGATATCCTAGAAATCTTCCCAAACTATGGCCAGGGAACCGGGAGAACTGCCAAGGTCTTTATCAATTCTGAAACGATGCCTGAACTGAGACAGTCAGCCCGGCGTAAGGCAATTAAAATTCAAGAATTGGTTCCGTGAACCGCCCTTCTTCTTTGAAGCCAATGTTTTTAATTCTTGAATTCGGGAGGATCGACGCAAACGGAGTGATTTACTTCTGTCTTCCCAAATTTGGCCCCTTCTGTTGTCATTACAGTTAACAGGTGCAGAAGGGAGGGAAAGTTCAAGGTCTCCCTCTGAAACATTCTCATTAACACTGGTACTTTCATTTTCCAAATCTACAGAAGTTCCTTCCTCACTAATTTCAGGAACATTGGCATTTTCCAAACCTACAGCAGTTTCTTCCTCACTAATTTCAGGAGCATTGGCATCAAAAGGTACATTTCCATTAGCATCAGTAAATATACTTTCATTAGCATCAGGAGGAACAAACAGAGAATCAGGTTCAAGTTCAAACTCAGGCTGAACCCCAACAGTCTCAAACTATCAGCGGAGAACTATATACTTCAATATAGTTGAAGGTACGTTATAAGGTCAACACAGAGCCATATAGTTCAATGCAAATACAAATTATATGATATGGTCAGGATGGAACCATATAGTTCAGCGGTTCTCAACCTGGGGGTCGCGACCCCCAGGGGGGTCATTGGGCCACCCTGAGGGGATGAGAAGAGCGGGGTAAAAATGTTGTAAATAAAATAAAATAAATAAGCTACAGTCAATATAGAACCTTATAGTTCAATGCAGTTCAAACTATATGATATGGTCAGCAAAAGAACCATATAGTTCAATACAGTTGAAGCTACATTGCAAGGTCAATGTAGGGTCAAATATTTCAATGCAGTTCAAAGGGCATTATATGGTCAGTGCAGAACTATATAGTTCAATGCAGTTCAAACCACATTATAAGGTCACTGCAGAATCATATAGTTCAGCGGTTCTCAACCTGGGGGTCGCAACCCCCAGGGGGGTCGTTGGGCCATTTTCGGGGGGGGGGGTCGCAAATCACAAAGGCTGTCTGGTGCCATCCTTTCAATGCTGAACCCCCTGGGCGCCATCTTTATAATTTTGGGACCTTCTGATGACATCTTTGACACGTTGGAGACCCTCTGGTGTCATCCTTGCCATATTGGGTCTTAGTGCCATCTTGGCCATGTTGGGACCCCTTAGTGACTGACATTCTTGGCATATTGGGACCCCTTGGTGCCATCTTTGCCATTTTGGGATGCTCTAGTGCCATCTTCATCATGTGGAACTCCTTAATGATTGACATTCTTACCATATTGTAACCCTTTGAGGACATTTTTTTTTTCTCATATTGGGACCCATCTGATGTCGTCTTTGCCATGTTGGAACCCTTTGCTGACATTCTTGCCACATTAGGACTCCTTGGTGCCATCTTTGCTATTTTAGGATGCTCTAGTGCCATCTTCACCATCTTCACTAGTGCCATCACCATGCGAAACCCCTCTAGTGTTATCTTGACCATGCGAAACTCATATCGTAACCTTCTGATGACATTTTTTCTCATATTGGGACCCATCTGATAACATCGTTACCATGTTGGGACTGTCTGGTGCCATCTTTTCCACATTGAGACCCACCCCCAGTGCCATCTTTATCATTTTGGAGTCCTCGGATGACATCTTTGCCATGTTGGAAGCCTCTGATGACATTCTTGCCATGCTGGGACCCTTTGGTGTCATCTTTACCATATTGGGTCTTGGTGCCATCTTTGCAATATTGGGATACTCCAGTGCCAACTTTGCCATGTTGGGATACTCTGGTGCTCTCGCTGTATTGGGACCCCTTAGTGCCATCTTTGCCATGCTGGAAAACCTTAAAGATTGACATTTTTGTCATATTGGTACCCCTTTGTGCTTTCTTTGCCATATTAGGATGCTCTAGTGCCATCTTCACCATATTGGAACCCCTTAATATTTGACATTCTGATCATATTGTAACCCTCTGATGACATCTTTTTCATATTGGGACCCATCTGTTGACATCTTTGCCATGTTGGAACCCTTTGATGATATTCTCGCCATATTGGGACCCCTTGGTGCCATTTTTCTCATTTTAGGATGCTCTAGTGCCATCTTCCCCATGTTGTAACCCCTTAATTGTTGACATTCTTACCATATCGTAACGCTCTGATGACATTTTTTCTTATATTGGGACCCATCTGAGAACATCTTTGCCATTTTGGAACTGTCTGGTGCCATCTTTTCCGTGTTGAGACTTCCTGCCTGTCCTACCCAATGCCATCTTTATAATTTTGGGACCCTCTGATGACATTCTTGCCATGCTGGGACCCTTTGGTGTCATCCTTGCCATATTGGGTCTTGGTGCCATCTTTGCCATATTGGGATACTCCAGTGCCAACTTTGCCATGTTGGGATACTCTGGTGCTATCACCATATTGGGACCTCTTAGTGCCATCTTTGCCATGCTGGAACCCTGTAGTGACATTTTTTCTCACATTGGAACCCATCTGATAACATCTTTGCCATGTTGGAACTGTCTGATGCCATCTTTTCCATGTTGAGAAGCCCCCTCCCTCCTCCCAATGCCATCTTTATCATTTTGGGACCCTCTGATGACATCTTCGCCATGTTGGAAGTCTCTGATGACATTCTTGCCATGCTGGGACCCTTTGGTGTCATCCTTGCCATATTGGGATACTCCAGTGCCATCTTTGCCATATTGGGATACTCTGGTGCCATCTTTGCCATGTTGGAACCCCTTAGTGATGGACACTCTTTCCATATTGGGACTCTCTGGTGCCATCGTTTCCATATTGGGACCCCTTAGTGCCATCTTTGCCATGTTGGAATCCCTTAAAGATTGACACTCTTTCCATATTTGGACCCTCTGGTTGCATCATTGCCATATTGGGACCCTCTTGTGACACATTCTTGCCATATTGGGACCCCCTTGGTGCCATCTTTGCCATATTAGGATGCTCTAGTGCCATCTTCACCATGTTGGAACCCCTTAATAATAGACAACTTTTTCATATTGGGACCCTCTTATGACATCTTCGTCATGTTGGAACCCTTTGATGGCATTCCTGCCATATTGGGGACCCCTTGGTGCCATCCTTGTCATATTAGGATGTTCTAGTGCCATCTTCACCAAGTTGGAACCCCTTAATGATTGACATCCTTACCATATTGTCACCCTGTGATGACATCTTTTTCATATTCAGACCCATCTGATGACATCTTTGCCATGTTGGGACTGTCTGGTGCCACCTTTATAATTTTGGGACCGTCTTATGACATCTTCGCCATGTTGGAACCGTTTGATGGCATTCTTGCCATATTGGGACCCCTTAGTGCCATCCTTGTCATATTAGGATGCTCTAGTGCCTTCTTCACCATGTTGGAACCCCTTAATAATTGACATCCTTACCATATTGTCACCCTCTGATGACATCTTTTTCATATTCAGACCCATCTGATGACATCTTTGCCATGTTGGGACTGTCTGGTGCCATCTTTATCATTATGGGACCTTCTTATGACATCTTCGCCATGTTGGAACCCTTTGATGACATTCTTGCCATATTGGGACCCCTTGGTACCATCCTTACCATATTGGGACCCTCTGTTGGCACCTTTTCCTATTGGGACCTCTTAGTGATTGACACCCTTGCCAATTTGGACCCTCTGTTGGCATCTTTGCCATTTTGGGACCCTCTGGTGACATCTTTGCCATATTGGGACCCCATTCTGGCCATGTTGGAGACCCTCTGGTGCCATTATTTGTTGAAGAAGGCCTTGTAAAACTACAACTTCCATTATTCCATAGCACTGAGCTATGTCAGTTCAAGTGATCTCAAACTGCATTAATTCTACAATGCAAATATACACCAAATGATTGGGTTCAACCATCCTATTAAGAAGGATGCATGCACATCTATCTGTGGCCACTAGAGGCAGTGTTGTGTCAGTCAACCTTTCTAGACATCTGGGCAGAGGTGGCACCATAATACTCCCATCCAGTTGCATCCAATGCAGTGGGGTTTTCTCCTCCTGGCCACATTCAATCTCCATCTTACTTGGGAGAGATCTTCCTGGGATGCCTGAGTGCTGCAAAAGCCTGCGTCTGCCTCCCTGTTTCCCCTCCAGTTCCCGGTATCTCCCGAGCCCTCATCTTTATCCTCGCTCTGGCTGGCGTTTCAAATTATTGCGCTAAGTGGATTACCGGATTAGCATCTGTGCTTCCAAGGAGAGCTGCCGACTCCCGTTTCCATCTTGTTAGGGCCTTTATCAAAAATTAATTGCCCCATATGCGGCATTCTGGGCTGTCAAAAGTCTAAAGCGATGGTACGAGGCCTTGGGAGCCTGAATTGACCCCTGGACGAGGGATTCTGGGAGTGACAGTCCCAAAAGGCCCTTTTCCTTACGCTCTGGAAATTCTAGCCTGGATTACTATTATTGTTTTCTTACCTGCCTCTCCCATAGGGGGAAATCTGAACATGAGGAAGAACTTCCTGACTGTGAGAGCTGTTCAGCAGTGGAACTCTCTGCCCCGGAGTGTGGTGGAGGCTCCTTCTTTGGAAGCTTTTAAACAGAGGCTGGATGGCCATCTGTCAAGGGTGATTTGAATGCAATATTCCTGCTTCTTGGCAGAATGGGGTTGGACTGGTTGGCCCAGGAGGTCTCTTCCAACTCTTTGATTCTATGAAATGGTGAAGGTGGTTTTCCCAGGTCCTTCCTCTGAAACCGAGTCTACTTGGTATTCATTCATAGTCCCCCATCCAAATACTATCCAGAGCTGTCCTTGCTTTGCAACCAAGATCAGACAGGATTGGATGTTGTTCAGAAACCTGGGGTGCGTCTACACTGCAGTTTGATGCCACGTGAAGTTCCATGGTTCAATGCTATGGGATCCTGAGAGTTGTAGTTTGATGAGGTGCCAGCTCTCTCTCTAGTAGAGTCTCAGGACTTATAAAACTACATCTCCCATGATTCCATATCATTGAGCCATTGTAGATACCAAGCATCTAGGACTGTGTGATGTATTTCCAAATGATCTGCGCAGATCCAAGTCAGGTGGCCTTTTGCTTGCTGGGGTGTTCCAGCAAGTGTCTCTGTAGATCTTAGAAAACTATTTCTTGATTTAAGTCGTTGACGTGCTGGCTGATACCCAAACAGGGGATGAGCTGGAGATGCCTCTGCCTTGGTCCTTTCACTATTGACTGCCACTTCCCGGCGGATGTCAGGTGGTGCAATACCGGCTAAGCAGTGTAATTTCTCCAGTGGTGTCGGGCACAGATACCCCGTGATAATGCGGCATGTCTCATTCAGAGCCACATCCACTGTTTTAGCGTGGTGAGATGTGTTCCACACTGGGCATGCATACTCAGCAGCAGAGTAGCATAGCGCAAGGGCAGATGTCTTCACTGTATCTGGTTGTGATCCCCAGGTTGTGCCAGTCAGCTTTCGTATGATATTGTTTCTAGCACCCACTTTTTGCTTGATGTTCAGGCAGTGCTTCTTGTAGGTCAGGGCATGGTCCAGGGTGACTCCCAGGTATTTGCGTGCGCTGCAATGCTCCCGTGGGATGCCTTCCCAGGTGATCCCCAGAGCTCGGGATGCTTGTCTGTTCTTAAGGTGAAAGGCACATGTCTGTGTTTTAGATGGATTAGGAATCAGTTGTTTTCCCCTGTAATAGGCAGTTAGAGCACCTAGAGCTTCGGAGAGCTTCTGTTCCACCATCTCAAAGCTCCCTGCTTGAGCGGTGGTGGCACGATCATCAGCATAGATGAAACTCTCTGTCCCTTCTGGCAGTGGCTGGTCATTTGTGTAGATGTTGAACATGGATGGAGCAAGCACGCTCCCCTGATGCAGGCTGTTCTTCTGTTTCCGCTATCTGCTTCTCTGGCCCTGGAACTCAACAAAAAGCTCCTGTTTTGTAGCAGGTTTCCTATGAGACGGGTGAGGTGGTCGTCCTTTGTGATATTATACATTTTTCTCAGGAGGAGGCGGTGGGTCACAGTATCATAAGCCGCTAACAGGTCTATGAAGACAGCTCCTGTGATCTGCTGCCTTTCAAAGCCATCTTCTATGTGCTGAGTCAGGTTCAGCACTTGCGATGTGCAGCTTTTGCCTTTCCTGAAGCCAGCTTGCTGTGGGATCAGACAGGGGTCTATTTTTTCCATAATTCTATGCAGAATAAGTCTCTCCAGAACTTTGTAGAGGTGGCACAACAGGGAGATTGGTCTGTAGCTTTTTGGATCATTACGGTCTTTGACTGGCTTCAAGATGGCAATGACTCTTGCTTTCCTCCAGATTTTGGGGATCTGACAGGATGCAGTGCAGAAACAACCAGAGACGGTCCAGGGTGACTCCCAGGCATTTGGGTGCGCTGCAATGCTCCAGTGGGATTCCTTCCCAGGTGATCCTCAAGATGCTTGTCTGTTCTTAAGGCCTGATAGGTGTCTTGTGTCCAAATTTGGTGGTTTTTGAGTTCTGTTAAACCCACAAATGAACATTACAGTTTTATTTATATAGATTTTCTTACCTACCTCTCCCATAGGGGGAAATGGCCAAAGCACAACAGTGGGCAGTGCTTAAGGGAGATAGGCAGGGCTTTAGCTGGGTATAAATACGAACCTGAGTGCTGTTTGACACCCCATTCCTTGCAAGAGGATCGTGTCTCTCCTTGCATTTCTCCAGTATTATGGCTCAGCTGAGCCGCGGATTTTCCGTTCCGACAGTATTCGCCTTCGCCTGTCAAATCCGCTGCCTCTTCCCCAGGAATATTTATGAATATCTGAATTTCTCATGAGCTCCGTATTGACAGCCTGACAAAAGACTGAAGGCGCTTTCAGTTGGATTCAGGAGGGAAGGAGTCGGCTCATTGCAGCAAATGGCATGTTAAGCGAGCCAAGGAGAAAGATGGCAAAGAATTGGGGACAGTGGCACGGAGTTGGGGGGGGGGGGATATGATATGACACTGGCCTTCTTCCTTTACTTGTTCCACACCATTAATAATACAGCTGAATGGGAACATGGCTGTTTGGGGGCTTTGGAGATCCCATGGATGCGCTTATTTGGCAAGCGATGGAGGCAACTGGCTTTTAGGGATGTGCAAAATTCTGGATGTTGTTTCTGATTTTGGAAAAATTTGGCAATTTGGAGATATGAACCGCCGAAATAAAACAGGAAGGACCCTCCGAAGCTTTAGCAACACAAAACATATATTTGTAAAAACTTGACATGACCAAAAAAAATTATATGTGTATACAATATAATATTAGTACAGCACAACATTGTTGTTGTTCATTCATTCAGTCATCTCCGACTCTTTGTGACCTCATGGACCAGCCCACGCCAGAGCTCCCTGTCGGCCGTCACCACCCCCAGTTCCTTCAAGGTCAGTCCAGTCACTTCAAGGATGCCATCCATCCATCTTGCCCTTGGTCGGCCCCTCTTCCTTTTACCTTCCACTTTCCCCAGCATCATTCCCTTCTCTAGGCTTTCCTGTCTCCTCATGATGTGGCCAAAGGACTTCAACTTTGTCTCTAGTATCCTTCCCTCCAGTGAGCAGTTGGACTTTCTTTCCTGGAGGATGGACTGGTTGATCTTCTCGCAGTCCAAGGCATTCTCAGCACTTTCCTCCAGCACCACAGCTCAAAAGCCTCTCTCTTCCTTCGCTCAGCCTTCCCTAAGGTCCAGCTCCCACATCCGTAGGTGACTACAGGGAATACCATGGCTTTGACTAGGCAATGGATCTTTGTTACTATATTTTGTACTATATTGTACTATGTAGTAATATATAATACTAATATTTCATATTATACAATATTAGTATTATATTAATAATATTACAATTATTATTGTATTACTAACAATAATTGTAATATTATTAGTAATATTACATGTAATATGAAATATAATTATTATATTGTATTATTAGTAGTATTATACTGTATTTGTGCTGGTACGTCTGTACCAGGAGCTCCAACTTTAGTTTCTTTCTATTAAGTGTTTGCATGCATTCCAAAATTTCAGGGATTCTGCAAAAGGGTGGCTTCCTTTGGTTTGCAGTCATAGGGCAAGCCACCTGTCTATCATTGTTAAGTTTGGATCCGCCCCTTCTCCCAGGGAGATGGGAAGGGAAGAGGGAGCCATTGTTAGTTATTCTTAGTGAGGAAAGCTAAGTTAGAGGAAATGGACAAGCTTCACTTGCAGAAAAGCTTCATTTCTCAGGACATTCCGGGGGGGAAATTCCCAAAGCTCTGGCTGGGAGATTGCAGCCTCTCAGCCTTACAGCATCTGAGGGAAACAGCCCTAAAGTCTTAAAGAAATTCCAGAGGGAAAACAGCTTTACAGACTCAAAGAACTCCAGCTGAAGAATCTACAAGCTTTGTCTGGTAGGTTTACTCGGTACCAAGACGCAGTTTGGAATCGGTAGTAGATCCCATGCCAACAAAACTTAGATAACAGACAGCCTGGGAGAGGTTAAAAAAGGGTTTTCCTTGTTAAAGAAAGAAATAGTTCTCCAAGCAAGGTGCCTGTCCATTGTAGACAAGTTAAGAAGCATTTGTTTGACTCATTGAAGATTTGAGAAATATTTGTTTAATTTGTTCAATAATAAAGGACTTTGTTTAACCTTTCAAGCCATCTAAAGACCATTTCTTTAGGAAAATCCTTGAGGGCCTCTTTCGTGGCGCCCTGGCTTCCCGCTGGGCACAAGGTTTTAAAAGACAATGATTACAGGCCCAGTGTGTGACAGAACAGTATTACATTATAATATTATAAATATTATATGTGTATACAATATATTATATTATTAGCACAGCACAATATTAGTATTATATATTGCCATATGGTAATATTACATGTAATATATATGTAATATAAAATACATTATTATTATATTGTATTGTTATTAGTATTATATTGTATTACATTATAATAATACAATATAATAATTATATATTTCATATTACATGTAATATTACTAATAATATTAAGGTATAGTACCATATAGTAATATATAATACTAATGTTGTGCTCACTGGTGGTGCTGAGAATGCCTTGGACTGCGAGAAGATCAATCAGTCCATCCTCCAGGAAAGAAAGTCCAACTGCTCACTGGAGGGAAGGAGACTAGAGACAAAGTGGAAGTCCTTTGGCCACATCATGAGGAGACAGCAAAGCCTAGAGAAGACAATGATGCTGGGGAAAGTGGAAGGCAAAAGGAAGAGGGGCTGACCAAGGGCAAGATGGATGGATGGCATCCTTGAAGTGACTGGACTGACCTTGAAGGAGCTGGGGGTGGTGACGGCCAACAGGGAGCTCTGGCGTGGGCTGGTCCATGAGGTCACGAAGAGTCGGAGACGACTGAACGAATGAACAACAAACAATATAGTAATATATAATACTAATATTGTGCTGTGCTATTATCAGTATTATATGTGTACACAATATATTATAATATTAGCACAGCAGAATATTAGTATTATATATTACTACTAGCCATCCCCTGCCACGCGTTGCTGTGGCCCAGTCTGGTGATCTGGAAAATAAAGTAATGAGAAAGTGTTGGTTTCTAATATATGTAATTTATCCTCGTGGGTAAACAGTATTGTTGTTTCTTTGTCAGTGCAGATGTAAAGATTGTCTGGTTTGCCTACTCTGGAACATACAACATTTAATTGTCCTTCTTTAGGGGTCCCTTTCAAATCTATGATACTATATCTGTCATAAATGTGTGTGTGTGAATCATATAGATTTATCTATATCTATGGCTGGATGGCTCTTTGTCTGGAGGGCTTTATGTTTTCTTGCCCTGGTGAAGGGAGTTGGACTGGATGGCCTTAAGGCAGCATTTCTCAACCTGGGGTTTGGGACCCCTGGGGGGTTGTTAAGGGGGTGTTAGAAGGGTCTCCAAAGACCACTGGGACGTTTGGCCCAATTTGATTGTTGGTGGGGTTCAGAATGGTCTTTGATTGTAGGTGAACTATAAATCCCAGCAACTACAACTCCCAAATGTCAAGGTCTGTTTTCCCCAAACTCCCCCTGTGTTCACATTTGGGCATATTGAGTATTCATGCCAAGTTTGGGCCAGATCTATCACTGAGTCCACAGTGCTCTCTAGATGTAGGTGAACTACAACTCCAAAAACTCAAGGTCAATGCCCACCAAACCCTTCTAGTGTTTTCTGTTGGTCATGGGAGTCCTTTGTGCCAAGTTTGGTTTAATTCCATTGTTGGTGGAGTTCAGAATGCTCTTTGATTATAGGTGAATTATAAATCCCAGCAACTATAACTCCCAAATGACAAAATCATAATTTTTGAGTGATTGTCACTCCTTGCGTTGTGAGATGTTTTGTTGCCAAATTTGGTGTGATTTCATTCATTGGTTCTTTTGTTTTTAAGGTACTCATGGTGAAACTATTTCTTTATGGCTCCCCTTCTTCACTCTGGCTCTAGAGGGTCAGTTGGTGCTGGCCATTAGTATTTAATGGCCTAACAGTTTCAAAGTCTACCTTCTTACTGCCTGGGGGAATCCTTTGTTGTTTAGCTAGCCCTGATTGTTTCTTGTCTGGAATTCCCGTTTTTTGAATGTTGTTCTTTATTTGCTTTTATAATTTTAGAGTTTTTTAATACTGGTAGCCAGATTTTGTTCATTTTCATGGTTTCTTCCTTTCTGTTGAAATTATCCACATGCTTGCAGATTCCAATGGCTTCTCTTCAAGCCAGACCTTGAAACTGCTAGGCCATTAAATGCTAATGAAGTTGGCCAATTACAACTTCATTAGCATTTGGACTTGATGATGCTTGAGGTCTTTTGTAACTGTCGGTTTCTGCGATCCGTCACGCTCCATAATTCTCAGTTTGGAGCTCAGGAAAGGTACCTTTGGGACAACAACACCCAGAATCCCCATAGTATCCCATTCACGGAGATATTGTAGTCTGTCGCAATCATGCTAATATAGCATTGGGGATTGATGCTATGGTGGGGATATACATACAAAACAGAACGGTTTATGGGAAAGAGGAGGAGGAAAGACACATGGAAAGTTGGGTCCAATTGAAAGTTTTTCGAAGTCTTGTCTGGCGGACATGCAAAGCCGGCACGGCGTAGAAAAGCAGAGGGATCTCTTTAAGCCGAACGACGTTGAGTCAGGATGTAGTCACTCAGCAATGTTTGATTGAGTCAGAGCATTGGATGTTCCAGCCGAGCATTGTTCGGTCTCTTTGGGAGTCAATCCAAAAAGGTCTCCAGCAGAGAGGAGTCCTTCTCTCCCTTAACTCAGAACCTTTTTAAGTGGCGACGCAAAGGACTGAATAGGTAGAAATGGCATTCCTGTGCCAAGTCAAGGGCCGACGATATTAAAGGCGGAGAAGATATGGCTCACATCAGCTCTTCGATCCATTATTGCGGATCAGGAAGCCCCCAGTTTCCTGACCAAAAACTCTGTGTTGTTACAGTCGTGGGACTCCGAATTATGGCAACACAGTGGCTGAGAGAGTGTGACTTGCCCATTTCTTTTTTTGCCCTTGTGGCAAGTTCACCTATACTGTAGAATTAACTCCATTTGAGCTATAGCAGTGGTTCTCAACCGTCCTAATGCCGTGACCCCTTAATACAGTTCCTCATGTTGGGATGACCCCCAACCATAACATTATTTTCGTTGCTACTTTATAATTGTCATTTTGCTACTATTTCCCCGTGATATGAGATTAGGTCTCTGACTGGAGGGAGTTAAGGAAAAGCTAATGCAGTGGTTCTCAACCTTCCTAATGCTGTGACCCCTTAAGACAGTTCCTCATGTTGTTCTCTGCAGCCAGAGAACCCCACCAATGATGCATATAGAGAAAACGTGCCCAACATAACAAACTTTAAGTACTGATGGAGTATTTTGGAGTTAACCTGGCATGATGGGAGTTGTAGTTCATCCACAGCCTTATGCATTTTGGATTGTTGTAGGATTTTTGGGCTATATGGCCATGTATTATGCATTTTGTACCATTAAGAAACTGAATTTTTGAAATAACGCAGGCAATGCTGAGTACCCAAGCACATACATGGCGTGTGTGTATATATATATATACACACGCCATATACACACACACATATACATGCACCACACACTTATTATTATGATGCTTATATATATATATATATATATATATATATATATATATACACATACACATACACACACACACGCACACACACATATACACATACACATACATATACACACACATATATACAGGCACACACACACACTCTATGTGTGTGTGTGTGTATATATACACACACACATACATATACACACACATATACACATGCGCACACATACATATATATATACACACACATACACCATACACACACACACACACACATACACACACCACACACTTATTATGATGATGTTTATTTATATACACACACACACACACACATATACACATACATATAGACACACATATATACAGGCACACACACATACTCTGTGTGTATACACACACACACACACATATATACACACACACACACATATACGCACACAGACATACGCCATACACACACACACACACTTATTATTATGATGCTTTTATATATATATATATACACACACACATGCACACATATACACTTACACATACATATACACACACATATATACAGGCACACACACATACTCTATGTGTGTGTATATATATATATAGATATACACATACATATACACATGTGCACACACACACATAAATATACACACACGCCATACACACACACACATATACACACACCGCACACTTATTATGTTTATTTATATATATACACACACATACACACACATATACACATGCGCACACACACATATATATACACACACATACGCCATACATATACACACACCACACACTTATTATGATGATGTTTATTTATACCCGCTTTATCTCTCCCAAAGGGGACTCAGAGCAGCGTGACATAAAAGCATTACTATATAATTTAAAATATACCAATATGCAAACATTAAAACTGAATTTTGTGGGACATTCTGCAATAGCACGTTTTGCAATCGTTTTCCAATTACTTATCTCATCGAGTCCCAACCAATTCAACTTAGTTTCTGGAGTAGAACAACTACTTTCCAAGTAAAGACGGCGCAATTAAGCAGGAAATAACACTTTCGATCGAGGAACAGAATTTCTTTTTCAAATTTTGTTACAAAGCGTAGACATGCAGAAGAGATTTCTATTGATCTGCTGGCTGTTCCAATATCAGGAGATCTCTAGCTGACCTTGAGACCCAATATTTGGAGACAGGAGAGATTAATACAGGGAAGCTTTGGGGTGTCGGGGGGCTGATGTGGAGCTGCGCATCCGTAACTACGGTCGTGATGGACGATCTGAGGGCCGGACTCTGAATTCCCAGCCTGCTTCTTCCCTGCCTCTCTCTCCTGCCAAGAGAAGCGACTCCCGCTGCTCAGTTGTGCATTTAGAAGCTGGCACTTTGCGCGGCTCCCAGATGGGGACAGATGCCGCAGCGCCAAAGAGGCAGGCTAAGAGGGATCGGGGCGCAGGAGCCAAGCCGTAAAGAGCATCGAAATCAGCACATTGGGAGGTAGAGAGAGAGACACACACACATCCATAACAGACATATACAGAGAGAGAGAGTCATCTCTCCGTACATACACTGTGTGTACGTACACACACAGATTTGCATACATATCAAAGATACACACATACACACACCACACAATTATACATATATATATATATATATATATATATATATATATACACACCCATTCACACATCATATATATACACACACACACAAATATATATGCACATACACACCACACAGAGACACACAGATATGTACACATATCACACACACATATATACACACACATATATACTCACACACATACACACCACAGAGAAAGAGACACACACACAGATATGCAAGGATATCATAGATACACGCATATACACACACAACACAAACACACATATATATATATATACACACACCCATATATATATACACATACACAACACACAGACACACAGATATGCACACATATCACACACACACCACATAAACGCACACATATATATGTACACATACATATACACACACCATATATATATATATATATATATATATATATACACACACACACATACACACCACAGAGAGACACACACAGATATGCAAGGATATCATAGATGCACACATATACACACACAACACAAACATATATACACACACACACATATACACATACACAACACACAGAGTCACACAGATATGCACACATATCACACACACACACCACATAAACGCACACATATATATGTACACATACATATACACACACCATATATATATACACACATACACACCAGAGACACACACACAGATACGCACATATATCACAGATACACACACATACAGACACCACACAATCATATATATACACATACACACATCATACACACACACACATATATATACACCAAAGAGAGACACACAGATATGCGCACATATCACACACACACAACATAAACATATATATATATATATATTCACATGCACACACCATATATACACAGACACACCACAGAAAGACACACACACACACAGATATGCACGTATATCACAGATACGCACACATACAGACACCACACGATCATATATATACACATACACACATCATACACACACACACATATATATATACACCAAAGAGAGACATACAGATATGCGCACATATCACACACACACAACATAAACATATATATATATATATATATATATATATGCACATGCACACACCATATATACACAGACACACCACAGAAAGACACACACACACACAGATATGCACGTATATCACAGATACACACACATACAGACACCACACAATCATATATATACACATACACACATCATATACAGACATATATAAATATATACACACTACACACAGAGAAAATCACAAAGATATGCACACATATTACAGATACACACATATACACACACCACACAAACATACATACATACACACACACATATATCTATATAAATAAAAATGTAATGTTCGTTTGTGGGATTAACATGGATGAATTGACACCAAATTTGGACACAATACACGTATCAAGCAATGAGTGACCATCACTCAGAAAAACACAGAATACAGACACACACAAACACACCATATACACACACACATAAACAGAGAGCTCTCTATATATACATTTTCGCGCTCTCTCTATAATGTATAACACATACACACACATCTCACATATATACATATATACACACACACCCACACACATACAGGGAGAGAGGGAGGGTCAGCTCTATTTTTGTGGGTTGAATCCATGGAGTTGTAGTTTGGTGAGGCACCTGCACTCTTGGGTAGAGAAGACTGAAGACCTTGCAAAACTACAACTCCCAGGATCCCACTTACTTGAAGTCCTGATACTCAAGTGGTTCCAATCTGCATCAGTTCTGCATTGTAGATGCACCCTGAGACATATTTAATCCTGGGAGTTGTAGTTTGGTAAGGCACCAAATACCTTGCAAAACTACAACTTCTAGGATCCCACTTCCTTGA
Source organism: Anolis sagrei (assembly GCF_037176765.1). Lineage (NCBI taxonomy): Eukaryota > Metazoa > Chordata > Lepidosauria > Squamata > Anolidae > Anolis > Anolis sagrei. Next base: position 105,272,922 of record NC_090034.1, read on the forward strand.
AGCCATGATAGTGAAGTGGTTCCAATCTGCACCTGTTCTGCATTGTAGATGCACCCTGAGACATATTTAATCCTGGGAATTGTAGTTTGAGCAGGCATCAAATGCCCTGCAAAACTACAACTCCCGGGATCCCATAGCAATAAGTCATGGCAGTCCAAGTAGCGCCCATCTGCACCTGTTCTGCATTGTAGATGCACCCAGAGACATATTGAATCCTGGGAGTTGTAGTTTGGTGAGGTACTAACTACCTTGCAAAACTACAACTCCTGGGAACCCATTGCATTGAACCATGGCAGTCCAAGTGGTGCCCATCTGCATCAGTTCTGCATTGTAGATGCACCCAGAGACATATTGAATCCTGGGAGTTGTAGTTTGGTAAGGCACTAACTACCTTGCAAAACTACAACTCCTGGGAACCCATTGCATTGAGCCATGGCAGTCCAAGTGGTGCCCTTCTGCACCCATTCTGCATTGTAGATGCACCCAGAGACATTGAATATTTAATTTGATGAGGCATCAAATACCATGCAAAACTACAACTCCCAGGATCTCATTGCATTGAGCCATGGCAATCCGAGTGGTGCCCATCTGCACCAGTTCTGCATTGTAGATGCACCCAGAGACATATTGAATCCTGGGAGTTGTAGTTTGGTAAGGCACTAACTACCTTGCAAAACTACAACTCCTGGGAACCCATTGCATTGAGCCATGGCAGTCCAAGTGGTGCCCTTCTGCACCCATTCTGCATTGTAGATGCACCCAGAGACATTGAATATTTAATTTGATGAGGCATCAAATACCATGCAAAACTACAACTCCCAGGATCTCATTGCATTGAGCCATGGCAATCCGAGTGGTGCCCATCTGCACCAGTTCTGCATTGTAGATGCACCCAGAGACATATTGAATCCTGGGAGTTGTAGTTTGGGCAGGCATCAAATACCTTGCAAAACTACAACTCCCAGGATCCCATATCAGTTAGCCATGGCAGTCCAAGTGGTGCCAATCTGCACTCATTCTGCATTGTAGATACATCCAGAGACATACTGAATATTGAATTTGGTGAGGCATCAAATACCATACTAAACTACAACTCCCAGGATCTCGTTGCATTGAGCCATGGCAGTCCGAGTGGTGCCAATCTGCACCCATTCTGCATTGTAGATGCACATATTGAAGTCCTGGGAGTTGTAGTTTGGGCAGGCATCAAATACCTTGCAAAACTACAACTCCCAGGATCCCATTGCATTGAGCCATTGCATTCCAATTGGTGCCAATCTGCACCCATTCTGCATTGCAGATACACCAAGAGACATACTGAATATCGAATTTGGTGAGGCATCAAATACCATGCAAAACTACAACTCCCAGGATCTCATTGCATTGAGCCATGGCAGTCCAGTGGTGCCAATATGCATTGTAGATACACCCAGAGATGTACTGAATCCTGGGAGTTGTTGTTTGGTGAGGCACCAAATATCTTGCAAAACTACAGCTCCCGGGATCCCAGAGCAATTAGTCACGGCAGTCCAAGTGGTGCCAAATTGCATTCGTTCAGCAGTGTAGATGCGCCCTCGGTGCCAAATCACCCACTCCTCTGCAGTTTAGCTTTGTGCGGAGCCGCTTTCTCCCCAATGTTTTGCTTTCCCAGCAAGGCTCCTGCCGTTGGCACCCTTCCCATGGCTCTGGTGTTGTGAACAAACACGGATCCTGCTCCCCATCGCACGTGGGGCAATTAGCCACAATGGCCGCCTCCCCCAGGCTCTGCTAATTTCCCCAGTTAATGAACCCGACTCGGCTTCTCTCTCTTTTGAAGGCTCGCCTCCCTCTGCACCAGAAAAGGGGAAAAAAGAACCGCACGGATCAGAAACGCCGTCTCTGAATGGGCCCAGCTGGAATCCTATCAAGCCTTAAACACTGCGATCCGAAGCTGAGATACCGCACAAAGGAAGGCAATGGAGACGGAGAGCTGTATTTGCACAGACGACGCAAAGCGAGAACTCCAGACAGCAAGCTATCAAGGGCCGGTGAACACATCCCAAACAGAGGAGGCCTCCAGGCAACAAAGGCCAGGCTACCTCTATGCAGATACCCTCACTGATTGACTGCAAACTTCATGGCTAATCAAGCTTGCTAATTGCAACATTCACACTTGCTTCGAACATGCAAGGGGTCTTTCTGCCACGCTGGACATTATTGCACAGGTATACACCACTTGCCCCACCAACAACAGAACCTCTGAACGTGCCACTGACTTTGCAAACTTCATGGTTACTCAATGCAAACTAAGCTTGCTAATTGCAACATTCACACTTGCTTCGAACGGACAAGGGTTCTTTCTCCCACGCTGGACATTATTGCAATAGGATATTACCTACACTCCACTTGCCTCGCTTCCAACAGAACCTATGAATGTGCCACTGATTTTGCAAACTTCATGGCTACTCAATGCAAACCAAGCTTGCTAATTGCAACATTCACACTTGCTTTGAACGGACAAGGGTTCTTTCTCCCACCCTGGACTATATTGCACAGGAATATTATCTACACTCCACTTGCTTCATCTGCAACAGAACCTCTGAACGTGCCACTGAGTTTGCAAACTTCATGGCATTGGCTACTCAATGCCAACCAAGCTTGCTAATTGCAACATTCACACTTGCTTCTAATGGACAAGGGTGCTTTCTTCCATTCTGGACATTATTGCACAAGGATATTACCTACATTCCACTTGCCTTGCCTCGAGCAGAACCTGTGAACATGCCACCGACTTTGCAAACTTCATGGCTACTCAATGCAAGCCAAGCTTGCTAATTGCTACATTCACACTTGCTTCGAACAGACAAGGGTTCTTTCTCCCACCCTGGACATCATTCCATAGGTATATATACACTCAACTTGCCTCACCTCCAACAGAGCCTCTGAACAAACCTCTGAGGATGCTTACCACAGATGCAGGCGAAATGTCAGGAAAGAATGCCACTGGAACATGGCCACACAGGCCGAAAACTCACAGCAACCCAATGATTCCGGCCATGAAAGCTTTCGATGAATCAATGCAAAGAGAGGTTCAACACGTTACTCCGTGCTAGGTTTTGTAGTCCTTGCTTTTCCATATGGGACCATACGACCCGCATCTGACAAAATATGAAATCTTTGAAGTTCAAAATGGTCTATGAGGGTTCAAGGAAAGACAGTTGAGCCTCTACGTTGGTGGATTTCACTTTGGTGTTTTGGATCCTTTGCATGTTGATACTCTTTACGGATTGAGAGAGTCCTTCAGTGCAATTCTATGCACCAAGTTGCGGTGAGCTTTTTGAACTGTGAGGCCATGTTCCAGTATCATTCTCTCCTGACTTTTCACCTGCATCTGTGGCAACCATCCTCAGAGGTTTGTTCAGAGGCTTGTTGGAAATGAGGCAAGTGGAGTGTATATATCCCTGTGGAATAATGACCATGGTGGGAGAAAGAACCCTTGTCTGTTCGAAGCAAGTGTGAATGTTGTAGTTAGACAGCTTGATTAGCATGGAGTGGCCACGAAGTTTGCAAAGTCAATCAGTGCAGGCATCACTGTGTAGTTATGTCAGACTACATAGAGAAGCCATTGAAATCCACCAGCATGTGGACAATTCCAACAGAATGGAGAAAACCATGACAATGAACAAAATCTGGTCAACAGTATTAAAAAAAACACACCACAATCAAGACAGTAAACACCACTCAGAAATAGGATTGGCCATGTTTCCTTGCAGACGATGCAAAGGAAGAACTCCAGGCAGCAAGCAATCAAGAGCCAGTTAACACCTCCCAAACAATGGATGCCCCCAGGCAACAACAGCCAGGCTACCTCTATGCAGATACCCTCACTGATTGATTTTGCAGCTGCAAGGATACTCAATGCTAATCAAACTTGATAGTGCAACATTCACACTTACTTCAAACAGACAAGGGTTCTTTCTCCCACCCTGGACGTTCTATAGATATATATACACTCCACTTGCCTCATTTCCACAGACATCTGAAGATGCCATTAGCTACAGATGCAGGCGAAACGTTAGGTGAGAATGCTACTGGAACATGGCGATACAGCCTTAAAAATGCACAGCAACCCAGTGATTCCAGACATTAAAACCTTTGACAATATAATTCAGTGCACCGCTTCCTCTGTATAGACTTGCACATGGAGGACCTCACAAGTCCTAGAGAGAATCTTGAGGTCGTTTCCCACTTTTGTGGGGGGAATCCTCAGCTGCTTTTGCAAGGAGAAGATTGCACATAGGGCATTTTATTGCTCTGGAACAGCTAAACCCCAGTACTTCATTTTCCATTCATTTCCCCATTTGTTTGCTCTCCTTCTGCCTCTTTCTCACTTGGCTTGTCCTATTGCCCAGCCCCATGGCCACTCTCTTTCCAGACTTGCCCTGTTGCTCCTTGGCTTTGGATGTGGCCAGAGCCCATCTGCTCTCACCATTCCCACATTTGGCCACTTCCGTTTTGCCCATCCAATTGGCCTTTCATTGTGTCTCTGGCAAGGCCGATGAGGGCAGAGAGGATTCAATGATGCATTGGTCCAGGACCTGGAGAGCCAAAGCTTTTGAGTGACATAACTCATGACATCATAACTCAAAAACCACTGGACAAATTGCCACCAAATTTGGCCACAAGACACCTACTAATCCAAGGAGTGACCATCACCCAAAAAAATCACACTTTGTTTTTGGGAGTTGTAAGGTAAAGGTAAAGGTAGTCCCCTGACATTAAGTCCAGTCATGTCTGACTCTGGGGTGTGGTGCTCATCTCCATTTCTAAGCCAAAGAGCCAGCGTTGTCCGTAGACACCTCCAAGGTCATGTGGCCGGCATGACTGCATGGAGCGCCGTTACCTTCCCGCCGGAGCGGTACCTATTGATCTACTCACATTTGCATGTTTTCGAACTGCTAGGTTGGCAGAAGCTAGGGCTGACAGCGGAAGCTCACGCCGCTCCCCGGAATCGAACCTGGGAGTTGTAGTTCCTGGGATTTCTAGTTAACTTGCAATCAAAAAGCATTCTGAACTCCAACAACGATGGAATTGAACAGAACTTGGCACACAGTTCTCCCATGACCAACAGAAAACACTAGAAGGGTTTAGTGGGCATTGACCTTGAGTTTGGGAGTTGTAGTTCGCCTCCATTAAGAGAGCACTGAAGACTCAAACAATGATGGATCTGGACCAAACTTGGCACAAATACTCCATATGCCCCAATATGGAGTTTGGGGGGAATAGACCTTGACATTTGGGAGTTTGGTTCCTGGGATTTATAGTTCACCTGGAATAAAAGAACATTCTGAACCCCACCAACAATAGAATTGGGCCAAACTTTCCACACAGAACCCCCCCCCCCCCGACCAACTGAAATACTGTGTTTTCTGGTGGTCTTTGGTGACCCTTCTGACTTCCCCTCATGACCCACACAAAGGGTCCTAACCCCCAGGTTGAGAAATGCTGCTTTAAGGCCATCCATTCCAACTCCCTTCACCAGGGCAAGAAAACATAATCAAAGTCCTCCTGACAAAGGACCATCCTGCCATAGATATAGATAGAGAGATAGAGAGATAGAGAGATAGATAGATAGATAGATAGATATGACTCACACACACACACACATATAGTATCCTAGATTTGAAAGGGACCCCTAAAGAAAGACAATTATATGTTGCATGTTCCAGAATGGGCAAACCAGACAATCTCAGCACTGACAAGGAAACAACAAGACTAGATGACCTTAAGTATGGGGGTTCTATGTGGGAAGTTTGCCCCAATTCTGTCGTTGGTGGGGTTCAGTATGCTCTGTGATTGTAGGTGAACTACAAATCCCAGCAACTACAGCTCCCAAATGTCAAGATTCTATTTTCCCCAAACTCCACCAGTGTTCAGATTTGGGCATATTGAATATTCGCGTAGAGTTTGGTCCGGATCCATCATTGTTTGAGTCCACAGTGATCTTTGGATGTAGGTGAACTACAACTCCAAAACCAAAGGACACTGCCCACCAAACCCTTCCAGTGTTTTCTGTTGGGCATGGCAGTCCTGTGTGCCACTTTTGGTTCAATTCCATCATTGGTGGAGTTCAGAATGCTCTTTGATTGTAGGTGAACTATAAATCCCAGCAACTACAACTCCCAAAGGACAAAATCATTTTTTTAAAATAAAGGACATACATTGGATTGTTAGGTGTCTTGCGTCCAAATTTGGTGTCAATTCGCTTAGTAGTTTTTGAGTTATGTTAATCCCACAAACGAACTCCGCTCGTCACTTCTTTCCAAGATAATGCTTCCTCTTCATCCTGGAAAGAAGTGACGAGTGGAGTGCCATCCGCAGGGTTCCGTCCTGGGCCCGGTCCTGTTCAACATCTTTATTAATGACTTAGATGAAGGGTGAGAAGGCAGGATCATCAAGTTTGCAGACAACACCAAATTGGGAGGGAGAGCCAATACTCCAGAGGACAGGAGCAGGATTCAAAACGATCTTGACAGATTAGAGAGATGATGGGCCAAAACTAACAAAATGAAGTTCAACAGGGACAAATGCAAGAGACTCCACTTTGGCAGAAAAAACTAAATGCAAAGAGACAGAATGGGGGACAATTCCTGGCTTGAGAGCAGGACGTGTGAAAAAGATCTTGGAGACCTTGTGGACCACAAGTTAAACATGAGCCAAAAATGTGATGTGGCGGCAAAAAAAGCCAATGGGATTTTGGCCTGCATCAATAGGAGCCTAGTGTCTCTAGATCTAGGGAAGTAATGCTCCCCATGCTCTATGGTTAGACCACACCTGGAATATTGTGTCCAGTTTTGGGCACCACAATTCAAGAGAGATATTGACAAGCTGGAATGCGACTATAATGATCAAGGGTCTGGAGAACAAGCCCTATGAGGAGCGGCTTAAGGAGCTGGGCATGTTTAGCCTGAAGAAGAGAAGGCTGAGAGGAGACATGATAGCCATGTATAAATATGTGAGAGGAAGCCACAGGGAGGAGGGAGCAAGCTTGTTTTCTGCTTCCCTGGAAACTAGGATGCGGAACAATGGCTTCAAACTACAAGAGAGGAGATTCCATCTGAACATGAGGAAGAACTTCCTGACTGTGAGAGCCGTTCAGCAGTGGAACTCTCTGCCCCGGAGTGTGGTGGAGGCTCCTTCTTTGGAAGCTTTTAAGCAGAGGCTGGATGGCCATCTGTCAGGGGTGATTTGAATGCAATATTCCTGCTTCTTGGCAGAATGGGGTTGGACTGGATGGCCCAGGAGGTCTCTTCCAACTCTTTGATTCTATGATTCTATGAACATTACATTTTAATTTATATAGATTATTATTATTATTATTATTATTATTATTAACCCTCAAAATAATAACCCTCATAATTCTTTTGTATTGCATTGTTTTGCAAAGGTTAGCACTTAGAAAGCATGTTGCTCTTGGAGTATTTTAGTGTTTTTTTCCCCCTAGGATGTGTCTTATTTTCCCTATGAAAAGAATGGATCATTTCACCCTATGGATTCTAGCTGTCGATTGCCACTCACGTTGACGTTACCGCAAGCGATGCCTCCCACGCAATAGTCCTCATTTTGGACCTTAAATCCTCAATTGCCTTGCCTTGCTCCATTTTGCCCAGTTTCTCTGGTTCCCGGCAGAGAGATACGATGCACACAAAAGTGAGGAATTGGAGGAGGATTGGGTATTTTCCTGCCTTAATATCCGCACCAAGAGGAATTCACGCTGGGTCTTCGCTGGCTGGAGTCAGTGGGAAGCCTTAAATCCGCTCAGGGTCTTAATTCCGATTTCAAAAGCAGCTTTTCCAAGGTTCTGAACTCTCTCTCTCTTCCCAACAGCTTCGGCGCTTTGGGGGAGCGCCTTTCAAGTTCGGACTCGAAACCGGAGCGGACGCAGCTCCGACTGATATCAGAGCCACTGCGGAGGCCAAAAGACATTCCTAAAAACCATTTGAGGGAATGATTCTCTCTTTTTTTCAAACATGGGTGGGAAGTCCATGGACCACATGCGCCCTAACTTGCATCCGTAGCTTGACGTAATACGCACCACTTGAAGCCTAATTGAGCTAATAGGAGAAATTGCCTCTCTTCTGTATCCAAGTCACGCATTCCGCGGCGTGTAATGAAGCCTATATTCTTTTGATTCGAGGCTTAAGCCCGCTTTCAACCGCTAATTTCCCCCTTGGTGGAAGTGTCAAAAGGGGCTTTGGCAGGAACGCCGTGTACTCAAAGGATCCAAAATGACCTTAACAGATTGGAGAGCGGGGCCAAAACGGACACAATGGGTTCCAACAGGGAGAAACGTACGGCGCAAGGCGAAGGCAACACAAATGAAGTGCATGAGATATAATGGGATGGGTGACCCCTGGCTTGGAAACGGTCCATGGGAAAGCGATCTAGGAGTCTTAATCGGCCACAAGCTGATCGTGAGCCAAACAGGGTGATGCGGCAGCGGAAAAGGCCAATGCGATTCTAGGTTGCATCCATAGGAATCTAGAGCAGTGTTTCTCAACCTGGGGGTCAGGACCCCTGAGGGGGTCGTGTGGGGGTGTCAAAGGGGTCGCCAAAGACCATCAGAAAACAGTATTTTCTGTTGATCATTGGGATTCTGTGTGGGAAGTTTGACCCAATTCTATTGTTGGTTGAGTTCAGAATGCTCTTTGATTGTAGGTGAACTATAAATCCCAACAACTACAACTCCCAAATGTCAAAGTCTTTTTTTCCCCAGACTCCACCAGTATTCACATTTGAGCATATTGAGTATCCGTGCTAAGTTTGGTCCAGATCCATCATTGCATGAATCCACAGCACTCCTCTGGGTATAGGTGAACTACAACTCCCAAACTCAAGGTCAATGCTCACAAAACCTTTCCAGTGTTTTCTGTTGGTCATGGGAGTTCTGTGTGCCAAGTTTGGTTTAAATCCATCGCTGGTGGAGTTCAGAATGCTCTTTGATTATAAGTGAACTATAAATCCCAGCACCTACAACTCCCAAATGACAAAATCAATCCTCCCGGCAACCCCACTAGCATTCACATTTGGGCATATTGGGTATTTGTGCTCAATTTAGTCCAGTGAATGAAAATCCATCCTGCATATCAGATATTTACATTACGATTTATAACAGTAGTAAAATGACAGGTATCAAGTAGCAACGAAAACAATATTATGGTTGGGGGTCACCACAACATATGGAAACGCATTAAGGGGTCACAGCATTAGCATGGTTGAGAACCACTGATCTAGAGTCTCGATTAAGGGAAGTTATAGTCCCACTCTTTTCTGCTTTGCTTATTACTTAGGTGATCTCTTGTAGTCTTTTACCCTCCATTTGTGCCTCTTCAAATTCTACAGCACTGCTGGTCACAGCTGACCTCCAACTTGACCTGCATCTTCTCCAGCAGTGAGGGCATCAGTTTCCAGGTAGAAGGTGCTCCCGGTCGGGGTTGGCTTGACGCACCTTCCTCTTGGCACGTTTCTCTCTTTCACCCTCCATTCCTGCCTCTTCAAATTCTACAGCACTGCTGATCACAGCTGACCTCCAACTTGACCTGCATCTTCTCCAGCAGTGAGGGCATCGGTTTCTAGACTGAAGGCGGTCCCGGTCGGGATTGCCTTGACGCGCCTTCCTCTTGGCACGTTTCTCTCTTTTGCCCTCCATTCATGCCTCTTCAAACTCCACAACACTGCTGGTCACAGCTGACCTCCAGCTGGAACGCTCAAGGATCAGGACTTCCCAGTTCTCAGTGTCTATGCCAGAGATTTTAAGGCTGGCTTTGAGTCCATCTTTCAATCTGTTTTCCCTTCCTCCAACATTCCGTTTTCTGTTCTTGAATTCGGAAAAGAGGAACTGCTTTGGGAGACGGTGGTCAAGCATCCGGACAACATGGCCGGTCCAGTGGAGTTGATGGCGGAGGACCATCGCTTCAATGCTGGTGGTCTTTGCTTCTTCCAACACACTGACATTTGTCTGCTTGTCTTCCCAAGAGATTTGCAGGATTTTTCAGCGCTGATGGAATCGTTCCAGGAGTTGCATGTGACGTCTGTAGACAGTCCACGTTTCGCAGGCGTATAGCCTGCGAAACGGTTGGGAGGACAATAGCTTTATAAACAAGCACCATAGTATCCCTATGGACGTCCCGGTCCTCAAACTCTGCTTCATTCAGAAAAATGCTGCACTCGCAGAGCTCAGGCGGTGTTGTATTTCGGTGTCGATGTTGACTTTGGTGGAGAGGTGGCTGCCAAGGGAGTGGAAATGGTCCACATTTTCTAATGTTACACCATTGAGCTGTATTTCTGGCATTGGAGAGGGATTATATCTCAGCTGAAATAGCACTGTCTTTCCATGATTCTGATTCCATTTTTCTGCAATCCCTTCCTCTCCTAGCAGGGGTCGCTGTGAAATTCACTTCCATTATGATGATGCTTTCTCGACACTTTTCCTGTTTTTGTTTTCTTCCCACACTGCCCCCTAGTGCTTGATCACTGTTATTGTTGTTATCCATCTCCTCGATTTCCCTGCAATAATAGCTATTATTGCCGGGACAACTCCTAACACCGCACAAATTAAAAGGGGACAAATTGTAACAAGTGCCTAATCCATCTAAATAGTGAAAGGACCAAGGCAGAGACATCTCCAGCCTATCCCCTGTTTGGGTATCAGCCAGCACGTCAATGACTTAAATCAAGAAATAGTTTTCTAAGATCTACAGAGACACTCGCTGGAACACCTCAGCAATCGAGAGTCCAAAAGTGGCAGGCTCAAACCCAGAACCTGATATCAAAGGAGAGACTCCCCCCTGGGCACACAGAAGACTGGGCGACTTGGAAGGCGCTGAACAGACTGCGCTCTGGCACCACGAGATGCAGAGCCAACCTCAAGAAATGGGGCTACACAGTGGAATCCACGACATGCGAGTGCAGAGCAAACTACAGATCATCTGCTGCAATGCAACCTGAGCCCCACCACATGCACAATGGAGGACCTCCTTGCGGCAACACCAGAGGCACTCCAAGTGGCCAGATAATGGTCAAAGGACATTTAATCAACTACCAAACTCACAAATTTTGTGTTTTGTTTTGTTTGTTTGTTTGTTAAAAAATGCAATACAACTGTTTGGTTTGCTCCTGACACGATAAATAAATATCTTCTTCTCTCTCTATTGCTTTGTGTCCTAGGCTGCATCTAGACTAACATTAATGCAATCAGAAACCACCTAAGTTCCTTCGATGCCCTCTTTTACGTACAAAGGGATTTGAAAAAACAAAGGAACGTAGGAAATGGTCTAAATTATTAATATATTTATTTATACTTTTTTTATTTATTTAAATCACTTCTATCCTGCTCTTCTCACCGCGCAGGGGACTCAGAACAGCATACAAACTTTATACATAACACATATAGCCAAACATTCAATTCCATTGGGTTGTTGTAGGTTTTTTCGGGCTATATGGCCATGTTCTAGAGGCATTCTCTCCTGACGTTTCGCCTGCATCTATGGCAAGCATCCTCAGAGGTAGTGAGGTCTGTTGGAACTAGGAAAATGGGTTTATATATCCGTGTAATGACCAGGGTGGGACAAAGGACTCTTGTCTGCTGGAGCTATGTGTGAATGTTTCAATTGACCACCTTGATTAGCATATAATGGCCTGACAGTGCCTGGAGCAAACTTTTGTTGAGAGGTGATTAGATCTCCTTGTTTGTTTCCTCTCTGTTGTTGTGCTGTTGTAATTTTAGATTTTTTTAATACTGGTAACCAGATTTTGTTCATTTTCATGGTTTCCTCCTTTTTTCTCCTTTCAATTTCATTATACAATTGACAGAATAAACAATACATAAACAGAGGTATAGGCTTTCTTTCCATTTCCAACATCTGAAGGCTGTGCTTGACCTCTGGCCATGGGGGCGGGGAGGTGCATTCAGTCCATCTTTTTGTTGTTGTTGTTGTTGTTGTCTGTAAAAGCCTCTTGATTGAATTGTCAGTATGTCATTTATGGACACCTTTATTGCCTCCTCGCTTTTTAAGCTGGTACCTATTTATCTACTCACGTTGCTGTTTTCGAACTGCTAGGTGGACAGGAGCTGGGTTGACAGCCAAGAGCTCACCCAAACCGGGCTTGAACTGTCAGTCTTTCAATTGGCAACAATTAGCCTGCTGTGCTAATGTCCTGCCCTTCCCAAAGGGGACTCAACGCAGCTAAATACTAAGACAATTCTACGCCATTGAATGGATGATGTTTGACTTCGCATTAACATGCACCTCTGGATGCTATGGAATCCTGGGAGTTGTAGTTTGGTGAGTGACCAGCTCGCTTTGGCACAGAAGGCTGACAACCTGGTGAAACTACAACTCCCAGGCTAAAAGTCTTGCAAAACCATTTCTCCCAGTAGCTATGTCATGATGTGTACACTTTGGAAATGACAACAATAATATATAATCATCATCATCCTCATGCTAAAAAAAATTATTTATCCCATAAGTCTTCATTCAAAGATTTGGCGTCGATAGTCACCAAAATAGCAAACTGAAAAGTTCCCATTATTGATGATGACAATCAAGAGAATCCTTTGGGTGCATCTGCACTGCTAAATTAATGCGGTTTGGCATGATGGGATGTAGTGAATGGGATGGCATGATGGGAGTTGTAGTGGTACAAGGGTCTTTCACCTTCTCTGTGGCATGAAACTACAAATCGTTCTGCAGTTTAGATTTGAATTTTGCATCCTGGGAGTTGTAGTTGGGTGGTGCACCAGCACTCTGGGACAGAGAACACCGAACACCTTGCAAAACTACAAATCCCATCATTCCATCGCATGGAACCATGGCTGTTAAAGTGGTGCCAGATTTTGAATCCTGGGAGTTGTAGTTGGGTGATGCACCAGCACTCTGGGACAGAGAACACCGAACACCTTGCAAAACTACAAATCCCATCATTCCATCGCATGGAGCCATGGCTGTTAAAGTGGTGCCAGATTTTGAATCCTGGGAGTTGTAATTGGGTGATGCACCAGCACTTTGGGACAGAGAACACCGAACACCTTACAGAACTACAAATCCCATCATTCCATCGCATGGAGCCATGGCTGTTAAAGTGGTGCAGATTTTGAATCCTGGGAGTTGTAGTTGGGTGATGCACCAGCACTCTGGGCCAGAGAACACCAAACACCTTACAGAACTACAAATCCCATAATTCTATCGCATGGAGCCATGGCTGTTAAAGTGGTGCCAGATTTTGAATCCTGGGAGTTGTAGTTGGGTGATGCACCAGCACTTTGGGACAGAGAACACCGAACACCTTACAGAACTACAAATCCCATCATTCCATCGCATGGAGCCATGACTGTTAAAGTGGTGCTAGATTTTGAATCCTGGGAGTTGTAGTTGGGTGATGCACCAGCACTCTGAGCCAGAGAAGACCGAACACCTTACAAAACTACAAATCCCATCATTCCATCGCATGGAGCCATAGCTGTTAAAGTGGTGCCAATCTGCAGAATAGGAGCCAACTGCCTCCCATCTTTCTGCCATTTTTCCTGCCGTTCTTCCAGGCACGGTGACAATCGTGTCACACTCCACCGCGTGGCATCAAGCGCTTGTCATCTTTCGTCTCTTTGGGGCAGATCTTTCGGGATCCCGTCATCCGTGTTGACAGCCGGCACCCCAGGATGCAGGGATGCACTCCGCTCTCGGGATGGACCCTGGCCCGTAGGACCCAGAGCGACGCGCCGGATGCAAACATGCTGTGCAACTCCGGCTCGACGCTGTGGCTTCAGCCGTGAACATTGTGGCTGCCTGGCAGCTCTTGCCGCATCTCCGACTCAGGCTCCCCGGGGAACTGAGTCAGCAGAAGCCGCTGCCGGCTCTTGCGGAAAAACCCATCTGGAAGGGAGTGACGGGAGGGAAGCAACCACCTGAAGGTCAGCAGATGGATGGCTGCCTTGTGCTCCAGAAAAAAGCAGAGGCAAAGGTGCAACAAGGGATGATGGCTTCTTATCTCCCTCTCTCAAAGCCCTAAAGATTGAGGAGGGGATCAAAGCCAAGCTTCTTTATCAAATGGTGACAACAACAACAATAACTATTGTGTTGTTGTTATATTTATGTTGTTGTTAATTCGTTCAGTCGTCTCCGACTCTTCGTGACCTCATGGACCAGCCCACGCCAGAGCTCCCTGTCGGCCGTCACCACCCCCAGCTCCTTCAAGGTCAGTCCAGTCACTTCAAGGATGCCATCCATCCATCTTGCCCTTGGTCGGCCCCTCTTCCTTTTGCCTTCCACTTTCCCCAGCATCATTCCCTTCTCTAGGCTTTCCTGTCTCCTCATGATGTGGCCAAATACTTCAACTTTGTCTCTAGTATCTTTCCCTCCAGTGAGCAGTTGGGCTTTATTTCCTGGAGGATGGACTGGTTGGATCTTCTCGCAGTCCAAGGCACTCTCAGAACTTTCCTCCAACACCACAGCTCAAAAGCCTCTCTCTTCCTTCGCTCAGCCTTCCCGAAGGTCCAGCTCTCACATCCGTAGGTGACTACAGGGAAGACCATGGCTTGGACTAGGCGGATCTTGGTTGCCAGTCTGATGTCTCTACTCTTTACTATTTTATCGAGACTGGACATTGCTCTCCTCCCAAGAAGGAAGCGTCTCCTGATTTCCTGGCCACAGTCTGCATCTGCAGTAATCTTTGCGCCTAGAAATACAAAGTCTGTCACAGCCTCCACATTTTCTCCCTCTGTTTCCCAGTTGTCAATCATTCTTGTTGCCATAATCTTGGTTTTTTTGATGTTTAGCTGCAACCCGGCTTTTGCGCTTTCTTCTTTCACCTTGATTAGAAGGCTCCTCAGCTCCTCCTCGCTTTCGGCCATCAGAGTGGTGTCATCTGCATATCTGAGGTTGTTAATGTTTCTTCCATCAATTTTCACCCCAGCTTTGCATTCCTCAAGCCCCGCACATCCTCACATGATGTGTTCTGCATACACGTTAAAAAGGTTGGGTGAGAGGATGCAGCCTTGCCGTACGCCTTTCCCAATCTTGAACCCGTCTGTTGTTCCGTGGTCAATTCTGACTGTTGCTACTTGGTCCTTGGACAGATTCCTCAGGAGAGAGGGAAGGTGGCTTGGGATGCCCATCCCACCAAGAACTTGCCACCATTTATTATTATCCACACAGTCAAAGGCTTTAGAATAGTCCTCACTTAGAATAATATTATTGTGTTAGTACATCACAAGCTGAACATGAGCCAGCCATGTCATGCAACAGAGTTTCTGTTTTGTTTTGTTTTTGCTGAAAGTTTTGGGTTGTCTCCAAGGGCAGCCCCACATGGCTTGCAGTGTAGTAGTCTAGCCAGAAAATAAACTATTATGGCCAAGCATGATGGCTTAAGCATTTAGGGGATTTGTAGTCCATCTGAAGTCTTATTTCCAAAATCTGACATGGAAGATTGTATTAGAGACATCAGTTGAGTGCTGAGCTGCCACTTTAAATAACTGGGTACAACTTGTTGTTGTTCATTCGTTCAGTCGTCTCCGACTCTTTGTGACCTCATGGACCAGCCCACGCCAGAGCTCCCTGTCGGCCGTTACCACCCTCAGCTCCCTCAAGGTCAGTCCAGTCACTTCAAGGATGCCATCCATCCATCTTGCCCTTGGTCGGCCCCTCTTCCTTTTGCCTTCCACTTTTCCCAGCATCATTGTCTTCTCTAGGCATTGCTGTCTCCTCATGATGTGGCCAAAGTACTTCAACTTTGTCTCTAGTATCTTTCCCTCCAGTGAGCAGTCGGACTTTATTTCCTGGAGGATGGACTGGTTGGATCTTCTCGCAGTCCAAGGCACTCTCAGCACTTTCCTCCAACACCACAGCTCAAAAGCATCGATCTTCCTTCGCTCAGCCTTCCCTCAGGTCCAGCTCTCACATCCGTAGGTGACTACTACAGGGAAGACCATGTCAACTTAGAATAATATTATTGTGTCTTAGTACATCACAAGCTGAACATGAGCCAACAGTGTCATGCAACAGAGTTTCTGGGTTATTTTGTTTTGTTTTGTTTTGTTTTTGCTGAAAGTATTGGGTTGTCTCCAAGGGCAGCCCCACAGGGCTTGCCTTGCAGTAGTCTACCCAGAAAATGAATTATTGTGTCTTAGTACATCACAAGCTGAACATGAGCCAACAGTGTCATGCAGCAGAGTTTCTATAAGCTGTTGCAGTCTAGCTGTTCCCATTTTGCTGAAGGTTTTGAGTTGTCTCCAAGGGCAGCCCCACATGGCTTGAATTACAGTAGTCTAGCCAGAAAATGAACTATGAGGGCTAAGCATGATGGCTGAAGGATTTAGGGTATTCGTAGTCCATCTGAAGTCTTATTTCCAAGATCTGACATGGAAAATTGTTTTCAACATCAGTTGAGAAGTTCTGAGCTGCCACTTTAAATAACTGGGTACCGCTTAACATAATATTATTGTGTCTTAGTACATCACAAGCTGAACATGAGTCAACAGTGCCATGCAGCAGAGTTTCTATAAGCTGTTGCAGTCTAGCTGTTCCCATTTTGCTGAAGGGTTTGAGTTGTCTCCAAGGGCAGCCCCACATGGCTTGCATTGCAGTAGTTTAGCCAGAAAATGAACTATTGTGTCTTAGTACATCACAAGCTGAACATGAGCCAACAGTGTCATGCAACAGAGTTTCTATAAGCTGTTGCAGTCTAGCCGTTCCCATTTTGCTGAAGGTTTTGGGTTGTCTCCAAGGGCAGCCCCACAGGGCTTGCATTGCAGTAGTCTAGCCAGAAAATGAACTATGATGGCTGAAGTATTTAAGGGATTTGTAGTCCATCTGAAGTCTTATTTCCAAGATCTGACATGGAAAATTGTTGGAATTTTTTTCTCAACATTAGTTGAGAAGTTCTGAGCTACCACTTTACATACCTGGGTGCCATGGTAAAAATTAAGCATCTGGAGTAAAGAGAACGTGAAGTTGGTGATCGTAGGATACGAAGGATTTGGCATTATTCACCCAGCTCCTTTTGCTCTCACTTTGAGAGACAAGACAGTGCTACGTTTCCCTTTTCCATGAAATAGGTCGGTGTTATTTATACACTTAAAATATTCATATATTCCACCTTTCCTACTTTGGGTTCAGAAAGAGCCCATTGGGGCCGGCATTAAATGCCGTGCGTAAAAAAAATAAACGACTTGATCGAAAAAAAACGACGAAGTAGTTAATAAAAACAACTTAATATTTTCCCTTTTGGAAAGGTCAGTCCTAAGCCCACTCAGCCTTTGGTGACAAAACTGGCTAATCGAGGGCCCTCCTACCTGTGATGCGCTTGCCTTCAGACGAGGAGCTCTTTAAAAATAAAAGAGACTTGTAGGTTGATTCATATATATTTTAAGAACACATGATTCACGCAAGAGAGCCTACATTGCTCTGGATGGGATATAATGGTCCTCCGCACAGGTTGCTAGTGGGAGCGCCATGTTCCTGCTCGAAAGTACATTGTTTTGGTCTCAGAGGGAGAGAAGAACAGCCCGGCACAGCTCGGCCATGGCTTGGGTTCAGGGCTGCTGGAAGCCCCTTCCTCCTTTCCCATTGCCATGGCTTTGGCCTGGAAAGGAGAGAAGAGCAGCCAGAGACACCTCCCTTGTGCCTTGACTCCAGTTCCTTTCCTATCTATCTATCTTCCTCCTCTAGAGCAGCCTGGTACAGCTCCATTGTGCCCTTGGCTTCAGTGGCTGGTGAGAGACCTTCCCTTTGTATTCCATGCTTTGGCCCTTGAGGGAGAGAAGAGCAGCCTGGTACAGCTCCATTGTGTCTTGGTTTAATGGCTGGTGAGAGACCCTCTCTCTGTATTCCACTTTATGGCCTTTGGAGAAGAGCAGCCTGGTACAGCTCCATTGTGCCTTGGCTTCAATGGCTGGTGAGAGACCCTCCCTCCATAATCGATGTTATGGCCCTTGAGGGAGAGAAGAGCAGCCTGGTACAGCTCCATTGTCCCCTTGGCTTCAATGGCTGGTGAGAGACCCTCCCTTCGAATTCGATGTTTTGGCCCATGAGGGAGAGAAGAGCAGCCTGGTACAGCTCCATTGTGCCTTGGCTTCAATGGCTGGTGAGAGACCCTCCCTTCATATTCGATGTTATGGCCCTTGAGGGAGAGAAGAACAGCCTGGCACAGCTCCATTGTGCCCTTGGCTTCAGTCGCTGGTGAGAGACCTTCCCTTTGTATTCCATGCTTTGGCCCTTGAGGGAGAGAAGAGCAGCCTGGTACAGCTCCATTGTGCCTTGGCTTCAATGGCTGGTGAGAGACCCTCCCTTCATATTCGATGTTATGGCCCTTGAGGGAGAGAAGAACAGCCTGGCACAGCTCCATTGTGCCCTTGGCTTCAGTCGCTGGTGAGAGACCTTCCCTTTGTATTCCATGCTTTGGCCCTTGAGGGAGAGAAGAGCAGCGTGGTACAGCTCCATTGTGTCTTGGTTTAATGGCTGGTGAGAGACTCTCTCTCTGTATTCCATTTTATGGCCTTTGAGGGAGAGAAGAGCAGCCTGGTACAGCTCCATTGTGCCCTTGACTTCAGTGGCTGTTGAGAGACCCTCCCTTCATATCCTATATTATGGCCCTTGAGGGAGAGAAGAGCCGCCTGATACAGCTCCATTGTGCCTTGGCTTCCTTCAGTGGCTGGTGAGAGACCTTCCCTTTTTATTCCATGCTTTGGCCCTTGAGGGAGAGAAGAGCAGCCTGGTACAGCTCCATTGTGTCTTGGTTTAATGGCTGGTGAGAGACCCTCTCTCTGTATTCCATTTTATGATCTTTGAGGGAGAGAAGAGCAGCCTGGTACAGCTCCATTGTGCCTTGGCTTCAATGGCTGGTGAGAGACCCTCCCTTCATATTCGATGTTATGGCCCTTGAGGGAGAGAAGAGCAGCCTGGTACAGTTCCATTGTGCCTTGGCTTCCTTCGGTGGCTGATGAGAGACCTTCCCTTTGTATTCCATGCTTTGACCCTTGAGGGAGAGAAGAGCAGCCTGGTACAGCTCCATTGCACCTTGGCTTCAATGGCTGATGAGAAATCCTACCTTCATATTTGATGTTATGGCCCTTGAGGGAGAGAAGAGCAGCCTGGTACAGCTCCATTGTGCCCTTGGCTTCAGTGGCTGGTGAGAGACCCTCCATATCCTATATTATGGCCCTTGAGGGAGAGAAGAGCCTCTTGATACAGCTCCATTGTGCCTTGGCTTCCTTCAGTGGCTGGTGAGAGACCTTCCCTTTGTATTCCATGCTTTGGCCCTTGAGGGAGAGAAGAGCAGCCTGGTACAGCTCCATTGTGTCTTGGTTTAATGGCTGGTGAGAGACCCTCTCTCTGTATTCCATTTTATGATCTTTGAGGGAGAGAAGAGCAGCCTGGTACAGCTCCATTGTGCCTTGGCTTCAATGGCTGGTGAGAGACCCTCCCTTCATATTCGATGTTATGGCCCTTGAGGGAGAGAAGAGCAGCCTGGTACAGTTCCATTGTGCCTTGGCTTCCTTCGGTGGCTGATGAGAGACCTTCCCTTTGTATTCCATGCTTTGACCCTTGAGGGAGAGAAGAGCAGCCTGGTACAGCTCCATTGCACCTTGGCTTCAATGGCTGATGAGAAATCCTACCTTCACATTTGATGTTATGGCCCTTGAGGGAGAGAAGAGCAGCCTGGTACAGCTCCATTGTGCCCTTGGCTTCAGTGGCTGTTGAGAGACCCTTCCTTCATATCCTATATTATGGCCCTTGAGGGAGAGAAGAGCCGCCTGATACAGCTCCATTGTGCCTTGGCTTCAATGGCTGGTGAGAGATCCTCCCTTCGTATTCGATGTTATGGCCCTTGAGGGAGAGAAGAGCAGCCTGGTACAGCTCCATTGTGCTTTGGTTCCCTTGGCTGATGATGATGATGATAGTAGTAATAATAATAATACTTATTTATTTATAACCCACCCTCTCTCCTCGAAAGGACTGATGACAGACCCTCTCTCCATATTTCATGCATGAGGGAGAAACACCTCCCTTGTGCCTTGGCTCCAGTTCCTTTCCTATCTGTCGAGAGATGCAACCATACTTCAAGCAGGATAATCAGAGGCAATTCAGAAATCACAACAGTAATCACTACAAGCAGAGGCTCAAAGCAGGAGTGTAGTCCAAATATCCATTCCACTAAGCCAAATAACAGAGTGTCTCACCAAATGTCCAAGTCAATATCCAAAACACGTAGTTCATCAACAAGATACGGACTTTAGCTCTATTTCAAGACGTTGCTGCCAGCAAACGGCTACTGCAAACACCAGTTATTTATGTTGCCACCAAAAAACCTTACAGCTGTGAGCAGGCATGTCACCGGGGGAAATTCTCATGGTGGTCTAACCTTGGAGAGGTTCAGAATGTTCTTTGACTGTAGGTGAACGATAAATCCCAGCAACTACAACTCCTAAATGCCAAGTCTATTTTCCCTACACTCCACCAGAGTTCACATTTGGACATATTGATTTTCATGCCAAGTTTGATCCAGATTCATCATTGTTTTGAGTCCACAGTGCTCTCTGGATGTAGGTGAACTACAACTTCAAAACCCAAGGTCAATGCCCACCAAACCTTTCCAATATTTTCAGTTGGTCATGGGAGTTCTGTGTGCCAAGTTTGGTTCAATTCTATCATTGGTGGAGTTCAGAATGCTCTTTGTTTGCAGATGAACTATATATCCCAGCAACTACAACTCCCAAATGACAAAGTCAATCCCTCCCAACCCCACCTGTTCTCTTCACGCGCTGGGCTCGAAATGAATTGCTTTTAAAACAGGACGTGCAACTTTAGCCCAGCGGGAAGCCAGGGGGCCCGAAGAGAAATTCTTAAGGATTTTCACCATAAACAGTCTTTGGAAGGCTTGTGAAACATAACAAAGTCTTTATTGGTGAACAATCAACAGAAACTTCTTTTGTCTTCAAAAGGTTAAACAAATGCTTCCAGGCTTTTGTGCAACTGGTGGCTTCTAACTGTTACTTTACTCTAAAGGAAAATCCCTTTCCAAACTTCTCCCAGGCTAACTGTGAACCTAAACCTAACTGATGTGGGCGCCACTGCCGGGTTGAACTGCGTCTCAAAGCACCGAGTGGACCTACCAGTAGGCCTGTAGTCACTTCAGCTGGAGTTCTTGGATATTCAAAGCTGTTTTTCCCTCCGAAATTCCTCAGAGCTTTAGGGCTCTTTCCCTGGGAATCTTTGGGAATCCTTTTGCTCTTAAGACTGGTCCCGTCCCCCGTCCACCTGGGAGGTCTTAAGGGTTGAAGCCTTTGTACAGGAGAAGTCTGTACACGTCCTGTACATTGACTTTCCTTGCTGAGACTGACTAAAAATGGCTCCCTTCCCTTCTCAATTGTCCTGAACAGGGGGCAGAACCAAACTCAACGATGATGAACAGGGGGCCTGCCCTATAACTGCAAACTTTAACAGGAAGCCACCCTTCTGCAGAATGCCAAGCCTTGGGCTGCAAGCAAACACTTAATACAAAGCAAATAAAGTGAGAGCTTCTGGTACAGCTGTACCAGCACACCACCCCTCCCCGAAATTCTCATGGTAGTCTGTGAGAAGGCCTTACTAGTACATTATTTAGACTGTTATGTTTATTCATATCATGATCTGATCACCATGCTCAATATATCCCATATGCATGGGGGGATTGGGGTAATGAAACAAAAGGTTTGCTAGGGTAGACCCTCTTTCACTCAGACTTAGCCCCCTCCCCCGAACCAAACTCAGCCCCCCCCCCATCAAAATCCTGGCTATGGGCCTGAGCGTCTCTTCTGAGCTAGTCGATTAGACCTTTGCAACTGAATGGCTTCCACCTGTCATGAATAGAATCATAGAATGAAAGAGTTGGAAGAGACCTCATGGGCCATCCAGTCCAACCCCATTCTGCCAAGAAGCAGGAATATTGCATTCAAATCACCCCTGACAGATGGCCATCCAGCCTCTGTTTAAAAGCTTCCAAAGAAGGAGTCTCCACCACACTCCGGGGCAGAGAGTTCCACTGCTGAACGGCTCTCACAGTCAGGAAGTTCTTCCTCATGTTCAGATGGAATCTCCTCTCTTGTCGTTTGAAGCCATTGTTCCATTTCGTCCTAGTCTCCCGGGAAGCAGAAAACAAGCTTGCTCCCTCCTCCCTGTGGCTTCCTCCCACATATTTATATATGGCTATCATATCCCCTCTCAGCCTTCTCTTCTTCAGGCTAAACATGCCCAGCTCCTTAAGCTGCTCCTCATAGGGCTTGTACTCCAGACCCTTGATCATTTTAGTCGCCCTCCTCTGGACACATTCCAGCTTGTCAATATCTCTCTTGAATTGTGGTGCCCAGAATTGGACACAATATTCCAGGTGTGGTCTAACCAAAGCGGAATAGAGCATGGGTAGCATGACTTCCCTCGATCTAGACACTATGCTCCTCTTGATGCAGGCCAAAATCCCATTGGTTTTTTTTTTGCTGCTACATCACATTGTTGGCTCATGTTTAACTTCTTGTCCACAAGGACTCCAAGATATTTTTCACACGTCCTGCTCTCGAGCCAGGCATTGTCCCCCATTCTGTATCTTTGCATTTCATTTTTCCTGCCAAAGTGGAGTATCTTACATTTGTCCCTGTTGAACTTCATTTTGTTAGTTTTGGCCCATCATCTCTCTAATCTGTTAAGATCGTTTTGAATCCTGCTCCTGTCCTCTGGAGTATTGGCTCTCCCTCCCAATTTGGTTACATCTGCAAACTTGATGATCATGCCTTCTGACCCTTCATCTAAGTCATTAATCAAGATCCTGATCAAGACCGGGCCCAGGACGGAACCCTGCTTGTGGCACTCCACTGGTCACTTCTTTCCAAGATGAAGAGGAAGCATTGGTGAGAATCACCCTCTGGGTTCGTCCATTTAACCAATTACAGATCCACCTCACCGTAGTTTTGCCTAGCCCACATTGGACTAGTTTCCTTGCCAGAAGGTCATGGGGGACCTTGTCGAAGAAGGCCTGCCTGAAATCCATGTACGCTCCGTCCACGGCATTCCCCGCATCTACCCAGCTTGTAACTCTATCGAAAAAAGAGATCAGATGAGTCTGGCATGACTTGTTTTTGATAAATCCATGTTGACTATTAGCGATGACCGCATTTGTTTCTAAGTGTTTGCAGACCACTTCCTTGACAGTCTTTTCCAGAATCTTGTCTGGTATCGACGTGAGGCTGACCAGACTACAGGAGCTCATGGTTTTATGTCCTGTGTGAAAGGCTTCTCTGTGAGGCTTCCCTCCAAAACTCAAAAAGGGGTGGGACCAGGGGACCTAACTATAATTGACAGGTGGCTTGCCCTATGATTGCAAACTATAACAGGAAGCCACCCTGCTGCAAAATCCCAAGCCTGGGATTGCAAACAAACATTTAATGCAAAGCAAACAGTATTGGAGCTCCTGGAACAGCTGTACCAGCACAATGCTGTCTCCAGGTTGGTTCATCAGGTGCTCTGCTATGGCTGACACGTAGCTCCAGGGTCTGGTGAAAGACCCCCATTCCATATTTCATCCTGTAACCTTTGCAGGAGAAAAGAGCAACCAATATTTTATTTTATTTATTTATTTATTTCGGTTGCTTCTACCCCGCCCTTCTCACCCCGAAGGGGTCTCAGGGCGGCTTACAAAAACAAGGCACAATTCGATGCCCGTATTACAAACAATAGTAAAACAAAATAACATCAATTAACAATTAAACAACATTTCTTACATTACTCCCATAAAACCGATAAAATCAATACAAACCAGTTTCTCCTCATTGACAGTCAACGTTTGCTAGCTCATAGTTCAATTTCCAATTCCGCAGTTGTCAGTCCTGTTAGTCCCATTCGTCTGGTTACCCTTATCTAGTTGTCAGATTGCCCAAAGGCCTGGTCCCAAAGCCACGTCTTTACCTTCCTCCTGAAGGAGAGGAGGGATGTTGATGCCCTAATTTCCCCCGGGAGTGAGTTCCACAGGTGAGGGGCCACCACTGAGAAGGCCCTGCTCCTCGTCCCCACCAACCTCACTTGTGATAGCGATGGAGTCAAGAACAGGGCCCCCTCAGATGATCTCAAATTTCGAGGTGGGACGTAGAGGGAGATACGTTCGGACAGATACACTGGACCGGAACCATACAGGGTTTTATAGGTCAAGACCAGCACCTTGATTTGTGCTCGGAACTGAACCGGCTGCCAGTGGAGCTGACACAACAGGGGGGTGGTGTGCTCCCTGTATGTCGCTCCGGTGAGCAATCTGGCTGCCGCTCACTGGACCAGTTGAAGTTTCCGAACAGTCTTCAAGGGCAACCCCACGTAGAGTGCGTTGCAGTAGTCTATTCGGGATGTAACAAGAGCGTGGACCACTATGGCCAGATCAGACTTCCCAAGGTACAGGCTCAACTGGCGCACAAGTTTTAGTTGTGCACCAATATGAGTTCAGCATATCCCTCATTCCATTATTATTCCCTTTGAAGGGGAAAGGGGGAGCTCAGGGAAGGAAGGATCATCAAGTTTGCAGACGACACCAAATTGGGAGGGAGAGCCAATACTCCAGAGGACAGGAGCAGGATTCAAAACCATCTTGACAGATTAGAGAGATGAATGGCCAAAACTAACAAAATGAAGTTCAACAGTGACAAATGCAAGATACTCCACTTTGGCAGGAAAAACGAAATGCAAAGATACAGAATGGAGGACAGTGCCTGGCTCGAGAGCAGTACGTGTGAAAAAGATCTTGGAGTCCTTGTGGACAAGAAGTTAAACATGAGCCAACAATGTGATGTGGCGGGAAAAAAAGCCAATGGGATTTTGGCCTGCATCAATAGGAGCCTAGTGTCTAGATCCAGGGAAGTAATGCTACCCCTCTATTCTGCTTTGGTTAGACCACACCTGGAATATTGTGTCCAATTCTGGGCACCACAATTCAAGAGAGATATTGACAAGCTGGAATGTGTCCAGAGGAGAGCGACTAAAATGATAAAAGGTCTGGAGAACAAGCCCTATGAGGAGCGGCTTAAGGAGCTGGGCATGTTTAGCCTGAAGAAGAGAAGGCTGAGAGGAGATATGATAGCCATGTATAAATATGTGAGAGGAAGCCACAGGGAGAAGGAGGGAGCAAGCTTGTTTTCTGCTTCCCTGGAGACTAGGACGCAATGGAACAATGGCTTCAAACTACAAGAGAGGAGATTCCATCTGAACATGAGGAAGAACTTCCTGACTGTGAGAGCCGTTCAGCAGTGGAACTCTCTGCCCCGGAGTGTGGTGGAAGGAGGCTCCTTCTTTGGAAGCTTTTAAGCAGAGGCTAGATGGCCATCTGTCAGGGGTGATTTGAATGCAATGTTTCTGCTTCTTGGCAGAATGGGGTTGGACTGGATGGCCCAGGAGGTCTCTTCCAACTCTTTGATTCTATGATTCTATGATAAGGAACAGCTAATCTTGGAGAGGGGATTATTTTCAGGTGAGGTGCCCATTCTTGAACAACCCAGACGTGAGTGACATGCATATGGGCCACTCATCCATTTCTGGCCCTTGAATTGGCAGGAGTTTACTTCTCCCAGCAAAACGTCCTATATTTCAGAGCTGAGGATGGAAACGCGGTTATTCTCTCTCTCTCTCCGGCCTCTTTCCACCTGGGATCACTGCCAAGTCCTTCTCCCTGTCTGGCCCCTTCTTTATCGCCAAAGAAGACTCTATTGTGTTGATGTCTGTCTGGTGCTTTCTTTCATGCCGCAGCCGCTTTCCCTCTGCTGTCTGCAAAAAGCAAAACACAATCAAAAGGAGAGCTCCTTCTAAAGCACATATAAGAGGATGGTAATGATAGTTCTGGACCAGGATCAAAAAAATAAAAATTCCGGTGAGTCTAGTGTTGGTTTCAGAGAGCTCTGGGGAGGGCCCATAACCCTCTGTGAAGACTACGACTGGGATCATGGGGGTGACATTGACAGCGGCTGCTCTTCCCTGCCGATATATTTGGGGCGATACCTAGCTCCCCAAGCTGCTCCTCATAAGGCTTGGCTTTCAGATATTTGACCCTGTCCGTCTTCTTTCTCTGTACGCATTCCCTTTTGGCCATCTCTTTCTTGAGTTGCTTTGCCCAGAACTGGACACTGTCTTGAGCCAACAATGTGATGTAGTGGCAAAAAAAAAGCCAATGGGATTTTGACCTGCATCAATAGGCACATAGTGTCTAGATGCAGGGAAGTCATGCTCCCCATGCTCTGTTCTGCCTTGGTTAGACCACACCTGGAATATTGTGTCCAATTCTGGGCAATTCAAGAGAGATATTGACAATGTGTCCAGAAGAGGGCGACTAAAATGATCAAGGGTCTGGAGAACAAGCCCTATGAGGAGCGGCTTAAGGAGCTGGGCATGTTTAGCCTGAAGAAGAGAAGGCTGAGAGGAGATATGATGGCCATGTATAAATATGTGAGAGGAAGCCACAGGGAGGAGGAGGGAGTAAGCTTGTGTTCTGCTTCCTTGGAGACTAGGACGCAATGGAGCCATGGCTTCAAACTACAAGAGAGGAGATTCCATCTGAACATGAGGAAGAACTTCCTGACTGTGAGAGCCGTTCAGCAGTGGAACTCTCTGCCAGACTCACTGGCCACTCTCTTTACTCCCCTGTAATCTGCTTCCATAGCTTCCTCTGGGCTGAATCCTGCAAAGTCTTCCGAACCACTGGAAGCCAGAAAGATGTCACGAATACGTTTCAGCTGACGCTGATTCTCCTCTGCTTCTGCATCACTTCTTCTTCTTCTCCTACTACTAGTAGTAGGTATGGTGCCAGAATGCTGAGTCTCAACACTGGAGCTTGGTGGAGGTTCCTTTTTTGGAAGCTTTTAAACAGAGGCTGGATGGCCATCTATCAGGGGTGATTTGAATGCAATATTCCTGCTTCTTGGCAGAATGGGGTTGGACTGGATGGCCCAGGAGGTCTCTTCCAACTCTTTGATTCTATGATTTTAGGTGAGGTCTCACCAAAACACAATAGAGTGGGACTATAACTTCCCTCCGTCTCGACACTATACTCTTGTTCAGTGGTTCCTAATGCCGTGACGCCTTAATCCAGTTCCTCATGCTGTGGTGAACCCCAACCAAAGAATTATTTTCGTTGCTACTTCATAAATCTAATAGAGCCAGGCATTGTCCTCCATTCTGTATATTTGCATTTCGTTTTTTTCTGCCAAAGTGGAGTATCTTGCATTTGTCACTGTTGATCAAGGGTCTAGAGAACAAGCCCTATGAGGAGCGGTTTAAAGATCTGGGCATGCTTAGCCTGCAGAAGAGAAGACTGGGAGGAATCATAGAATCCTAGAGTTGGAAGAGACCTCCTGGGCCATCCAGTCCAACCCCATTCTGCCAAGAAGCAGGAATATTGCATCCAAAGCACCCCTGACAGATGGCCATCCAGCCTCTGTTTAAAAGCTTCCAAAGAAGGAACCTCCACCACTCTCCGGGGAAGAGAGTTCCACTGCTGAATGGCTCTAACAGTCAGGAAGTTCTTCCTCATGTTCAGATGGAATCTCCTTTCTTGTAGTTTGAAGCCATTGCTCCATTGCGTCCTAGTCTCCAGGGCAGAAGAAAACAAAGCCTGCTCCCTCCTCCCTATGACATCCTCTAACGTATTTATGCATGTCTCCTCTCCGCCTTCTCTTCTTCAGGCTAAACATGCCCAGCTCTTTAAGCCGTTCGTCATGGGGCTTGTTCTCCAGACCCTTGATCATTTTAGATGCCCTCCTCTGGACACATTCCAGCTTGTCAATATCTCTCTTGAATTGTGGTGCCCAGAATTGGATAGAATATTCCAGGTGTGGTCTAACCAAAGCAGAATAGAGGGGTAGCATTACTTCCATCGATCTAGACACTATCCTCCAATTGATGCATATTCACTTTGTTCCTTTTGGCAAATGAGCCAAACTGCGAAGTTCATTTTGGATCCTGTGTAGTTCATTTTGGGTGACTAAAATGATTATGGGTCTGGAGAACAAGCCCTATGAGGAGCAGCTTAAAGAGCTGGGCATGTTTAGCCTGCAGGAGAGAAAACTGAGAGGAGACATGATAGCCATGCATAAAGAAGTCATAGGGAGGAGGGAGCAGGACGCAATGGAACAATGGCTTCAAACTACAAGAAAGAAAGGATATTCCACCTGAACATGAGGAAGAACTTCCTGACTGTAAGGAGAGCTGTTCAGCAGTGGAACTCTCTACCCCAGTGGTTCTCAACCTGTGGGTCCCCAGGTGTTTTGACCTACAACTCCCAGAAATTCCAGCCAGTTTACCAGCTGTTAGGATTTCTGGGAGTTGAAAGCCAAAACATCTGGGGACCCACAGGTTGAGAACCACTGCTCTACCCCAAAGTATAGTAGAGGCTCCTTCTTTGGAAGCTTTTAAACAGAGGCTGGATGGCCATCTGTCAGGGGTGCTTTGAATGCGATTTTCTTGCTTCATGGCAGAATGGGTTGGACTGGGTGGCCCAGGAGGTCTCTTCCAACTCTAGGATTCTATGTTTCTATCCTCTGGGGTATTACTATCCCTCCCAAATTGGATAAGCAAGAAGCATGCCTTCCAGTCCATCATCCAGATCATTGACAGTGACTTGAAACTTGGAGACTGAGGTTGAATTCCTCGCTTGGCCACAGAAACCCACTCAATGACCTTGGATAAGTGACACTCTGAGCCCTAGAAAAGCCGACGACATGTCTACTTTATTGTCGTTGCAATAAGAGAGCGACATGATGGTACACGACGACCATGGCTGCAACAGCAGCCCCACCTACAAGTTTGCAATGCCTTTGCGAGTGCCTGCTCCTCATCCTACAGCTTCAAGGAGAGCATCCTTCTCCCAAGGTAACGGCTGGTGGGTGAAGGGCTCTTCAGAGGAGCGTGAGGCAGCCGGCCTTTGTGGGAGAGGCGGTGCATCGCTGAATGCCTCATCACCAAGAGGGACCTCAGTCATCCGGCAGCATAATAGGCAGGGTATTAATAGCTGCCCGGGTAGGAGGCAAGGAGCCTCTCCCCTCGTCTGGGCGCTTTGACGCCCCTGCCATCACAATGGCGTGCCGCTGCTCGTGGCACTCTCTCCAGGAGGCAGACAAAGCCAAGCGTCTGAACAGGCAGGGAACACAACCGCAGCGGTGGCTTGGCGGCGTCACGACACGGAGCTGGGAGACAGAGCTCTCCAGCTCTCCAGGGCCTTGGTTTTTGGAAAGTCCAGGAGGCACGTTGGGCATCTCCGTTGGGCAGTTCTTCCAAGAAGGGGATTCTGGGGGTCCTTCTCCATCTCCACTTCATCCAACTCCATTCCAGTTCTACTCAACACTCACACAAAGCCAAAGGGTGGAGAGTATGTCAAGATTTGGGGTGGAGAGTCATCCGTATGTTGATATTCAAGAAGAGTTCAGCTTCGCTTTTGGATGTCTCCTTCAGTCCATTGTTCCAAGCAGAAGATTTTTGGGGAGTCTTTTAGGTCTCACCGGTGGCGCAGTGGGTTAAAGCATTGAGCTGCTGAGCTTGTTGATTGAAAGGTCGCAGGTTCGATTCTGGGGAGCGGCGTGAGCTTCCGCTGTCAGCCCTAGCTTCTGCCAACCTAGCAGTTCGAAAACTGCAAATGTGAGTAGATCAATAGGTACCGCTCCGGCGGGAAGGTAACGGCACTCCATGCAGTCATGCCAGCCACATGACCTTGGAGGTGTCTACAGACAACGCCGGCTCTTCGGCTTAGAAATGGAGATGAGCACCACACCCCTGAGTCAGACATGACTGGACTTAATGTCAGGGGACTACCTTTACCTTTAGGTCTCTACTTTGTCCCACTCCATCCCATATAATTCTGCTCCACACTTACTTAAAACCAATGCAGATGGTGTGTCAAGATTTAGGTGGAGGATCATCCATATAGTCTCCAAGTTATAATCCAAGCCTCCAAACACTATCAATGACTTCGATGGTGGAATACATAGAACCCTAGAGTTGGAAAAGACTTCATGGGCCATCCAGTCCAATCCCATTCTGCCAAAAAGCAGGAAAATTACATTCATAGAATCATAGAATCATAGAATCAAAGAGTTGGAAGAGACCTCATGGGCCATCCAGTCCAACCCCCAAGAAGCAGGAATATTGCATTCAAATCACCCCTGACAGATGGCCATCCAGCCTCTGCTTCAACGCTCCAAAGAAGGAGCCTCCGCCACACTCCGGGGTAGAGAGTTCCAATGCTGAACAACTCTCCCAGTGGAGAAGTTCTTCCTCATGTTCAGATGGAATCTCCTCTCTTGTAGTTTGAAGCCATTGCTCCATTGCGTCCTGGTCTCCAGCACAGCAGAAAACAAGCTTGCTCCCTCCTCCTCCCTATGACTTCCTCTCACATATTTATACATGGCTATCATGTTGCCTCTCAGCCTTCTCTTCTTCGGGCTAAACATGCCCAGCTCCTTAAGCCGCTCCTCATAGGGCTTGTTCTCCAGACCCTTGATCATTTGACTCGCCCTCCTCTGGACACATTCCAGCTTAGAGTCAACATCTCCCTTCAATTGTGGTGCCCAGAATTGGACACCGTATTCCAAATGTGGTCTAACCAGGGCAAGAGAAAACAAGCTTGCTCCCTCCTCCCTATGACTTCCCTTCACATATTTATACATGGGAATCATGTCTCCTCTCAGTCTTCTCTACTGCAGGCTAAACATGAGATCCAACCAGACCTTGAAATAGAAGTGCATATCCTCCAACTATTTCATCTTCCTGTGTGAAGATGAATAATTAAATTAACATGGGAGAAACCAAATGTAATTCCGGAGTATTTTCCCAAGTATTGCATGTAAATGTCACGATTCCTTTTGTAGTCTTGTCTTGGGGGATAACTGGGGACATGTGTTTGTTGTGTATGTGGAGAGGCCACCTGGCATGAACCTTAAAGGAGTCTTCAGGAAATGATCAAAAGTTTAATTGCACTGGGATCTCGGGAAGGAAGGAAAAGACTCCTTCTCAGTGAGTTCAAAGTGTGACTTATGATCTTGGGAGCAATTGGCATGTAAGTCTTTGTAAAGGTCATTCAAGAAGGGTCTTGACAAAAATTCCTTGTGCTGGGAAGGCTACTGATTGTGGACAATAAAGTCCTTTTGGAAACGAAAAGACTCTTCATGTCAGGATTACTATTTATTTATTTATTTATTTATTTTATCATGTCAGGGGCAACCAGACCATTGTGCATGTGGCAGGGCTCAGGTTGCATTGCAGCAGGTGGTCAGTGGTTTGCTCTTCTCCACACTCGCATGTCGTGGATTCCACTTTGTGGCCCCATTTCTTGAGGTTGGCTCTGCATCTCGTGGTGCCAGAGCGCAGTCTGTTCAGCGCCTTCCAAATCACCCTGTTTTCTGTGTGCCCAGGGGGGAATCTCTAATTTGGTATCATCCACAGATTGAGGTGCTGGGTTTGAGCGTGCCACTTTTGGACTCTCGCTTGCTGAGGTGTTCCAGCGAGTGTCTCTGTAGATCTTAGAATACTATTTCTTGATTTAAGTCGTTGACGTGCTGGCTGATACCCAAACAGGGGATGAGCTGGAGATGTCTCTGCCTTGGTCCTTTCACTATTGGCTGCTACTTCCCGGCGGATGTCAGGTGGTGCAATACCGGCTAAGCAGTGTAATTTCTCCAGTGGTGTAGGGTGCAGACACCCGGTGATAATGCGGCATGTCTCACTAAGAGCCACATCCACTGTTTTTGTGTGGTGAGATGTGTTCCACACTGGGCATGCATACTCAGCAGCAGAGTAGCATAGCGCAAGGGCAGATGTCTTCACTGTGTCTGGTTGTGATCCCCAGGTTGTGCCAGTCAGCTTTCGTATGATATTGTTTCTAGCAACCACTTTTTGCTTGATGTTCAGGCAGTGCTTCTTATAGGTAAGAGCCCGGTCCAGAGTGACTCCCAGGTATTTGGGTGCGCTGCAATGCTCCACTGGGATTCCTTCCCAGGTGATCTTCAGAGCTCGGGATGCTTGTCTGTTCTTAAGGTGAAAGGCACATGTCTGTGTTTTAGATGGATTAGGGATCAGCTGGTTTTCCCTGTAATAGGCAGTAAGAGCACCTAGAGCTTCAGAAAGTTTCTGTTCTACCATCCCAAAGCTCCCTGCTTGAGCAGTAATGGCACGGTCATCAGCATAGATGACACTCTCTGTCCCTTCTGGCAGTGGCTGGTCATTTGTGTAGATGTTGAACATGGATGGAGCAAACACGCTCCCCTGAGGCAGGCTGTTCTGTTCCCGCCATCTGCTTTTCTGGCCCTGCTTTTCAACAAAAAAGCTCCTGTTTTGTAGCAGGTTTCCTATGAGGTGGGTGAGGTGATTGTCCTTTGTGATACTATACATTTTTCTCAGGAGGAGGCGGTGGTTTACAGTATCATAAGCTGCTGACAGATCTATGAAGACAGCTCCTGTGAACCAACAGAGTGGGATCAGCTGGTTTTCCGTGTAATGGGTAGTAAGAGCACCTAGAAGTTTGGAGAGCTTCTGTTCAACTAGATCAAAGCTCCCTGCTTGAGCGGTGATGGCACGATCATCAGCATAGATGAAAATAACATATTGTCAGTCATTGCCAAGATCACTGACAATATATTATTGTGTATACATGTATGATACTCAAGGTTATGTGGACATTATTCTTCTTTAACATCTTCTAGTTACTAACACCTTGTGTAACATCCAAAGGCTCCTCTGCCCAGCCTCAGAGGGCATTGCTGTGGTCCTTCAATAGCCATGGGAGGGAGGTGACCACCATCACGGAGTTATAGTCATGCTAATTGACTTGTTTTTCTCCTCTCGGCAGGGCCTCCACTGGTACGGTGTGTGCCAGTACCATGGAAAAGCTTTTCCTGCCACTTTTGATGCTTGGCACCATGGCGAAAGCTCAGCACTGCCCCGGCCGTTGCATCTGCCAGAACATCTCCCCGACGTTGACCATGCTGTGTGCCAAAACGGGCCTCCTCTTTGTGCCGCTCTCCATCGACCGGCGCACGGTGGAGCTGCGCCTGACAGACAACTTCATCACCGTCATCCGCCGGAAGGACTTCTCCAACATGACCAACCTGGTGCACCTCACCCTCTCCCGCAACACCATCAGCCAGATCATGCCCTTCGCCTTCTCCGACCTGCGTGCCTTACGGGCCCTGCACATGAACAGCAACCGCTTGGCCGCCTTGAAGAACGAGCACTTCCGAGGGCTGAGCAACCTCCGGCACCTCATCCTCGGGAACAACCAGATCAACAACATCGAGGCATCCTCCTTTAATGAGTTCCTCTCCACCGTGGAAGACCTGGATCTGTCTTACAACAATCTGGAGACACTGCCGTGGGAAGCCATCGGGCAAATGGTGAGCCTCAACACCCTCACGCTGGACCACAACCTCATCGACCACATTGCCGAGGGCACCTTCTCCCAACTCCAGAAGCTGGTAAGGTTAGACATGACCTCCAACCGGCTCCAGAAGTTGCCCCCAGACAATCTCTTCTTGAGGGCTCAAGTGCTGGCCAATGTCCGTGGGACTCACCCTTCCTCCTTGACCATCAGCTTTGGAGGCAACCCTTTGCACTGCAACTGTGAGCTTCTTTGGCTCCGGAGGTTAACGCGAGAGGACGATTTGGAGACCTGCGCATCTCCAGAACACCTGATGGACAAGTATTTCTGGTCCATCCCTGAAGAAGAGTTCATATGCGAACCTCCTCTCATCACCCGCCAATACGCGACCAAGGCGTTCATCATGGAAGGACAAGGGGTGAGCCTCAAGTGCAAAGCGGTGGGGGACCCAGAGCCCTCCATCCATTGGATCGCACCTGATGGCAAGTTGATCCACAACACAACCCGGGCCACGGTCTACGACAACGGCACCTTGGATGTCCTCATCACCACCTTGAAGGACAACGGCATCTTCACCTGCATTGCCTCCAATGCAGCTGGAGAGGCCACCGCCCCTGTCGAAATCTGCATCGTCCCCCTCCCTTTGCTTGTCAACAACACTGCCCACATGAAGGAACCTGACCCCGGCTCCTCCGACATCACCACCTCCTCCAAATCCGGTGCCAATGACACCAAGAACCACCTGGACAAGAGGATCGTCGCCGCCGATCTGACGTCCACCTCGGTGGTCATCCATTGGCCCTCCGAGCGGCACATCCCTGGCATCCGTATGTACCAGATCCAATACAACAGCTCCTTGGATGACTCTTTGGTTTACAGGTGAGCCAAGTGGGTTGGGGGTTGATCTAATGTGTCATGTTCACATATCATGTGCCACCCTGATGATGCCATGAGGAAAGAGCACAGAAGGTGGCATCTTGGCACCCTCCAAATGTGAGGACGGATTGCCATGTTGTGGGATGACTCTCTCTGCCATCCTGTTAGTAACATATGCGTACGTAAACCCACCTTAGGCCTGCATGCCCGCTTTCTCATAATTGCAGAGGTTGTTATTCACTTCCATGCTCTACAAAGTACTCCTAGTAACAGTTGTAGACCATGGAGGAGTAGAGATGCATCTGGTGATGGGCAACAGCCTGAAGTAGGGTGCGGACATTTATTTATTTTTATTTGTTTACAGCTTTTATATTCCGCCCTTCTCCTCACCCCGCAGGGGACTCAGGGCGGATTACAGTGTACACATATATGGCAAACATTCAATGCCAATTTTTGACATACGAACATATACAGACATACACAGAGGTTATTTAACTTTTTCTGGCCACCAGGGGAGCTGTCGCTTTCATCGTCCATCTGCGATGCTGATGAAGCACTTCCACATTCCCCGCATGCTTCCCCGCTGGAATGCTTTGCTAGAGTCTTCTTTATGGCCTCATAAATCAGTTCATTTAGCCTCCCCACACTTTAAGGTGGTACCTTATTTTCCTACTTGACAGAAGCAACTGTCTTTCGGGTTGCAAAGGTCAACAACAGGCTACACACAATTGGTTGGAAACCCACTCCAACCCGGGCTGACTTCGAACTCATGACCTTTTGGTCAGAGTGATCTTAAGGCAGCTGACACTCAGCCAGCTGCGCCGCAATCCCGGACATCACCTGCCCTTTAGATTTTGGAAGAAGGTGCCATCATTCAGTGTTTGGCTATGGGGCGTAGCCTGAGATTTCTCATATACGCAACCCACAGTAGAGTTTGAGAGTGCCTCTCTGTCTGATTTTATTATGCTGCTTTATATTGTTGATTTATTCATTATTTCATATTTTGTTATGTTGTATTTCGTTATTGTGTGTTTATTATGTTGTATTATTTTGGGCCTGACCTCATGTTAGCCACCCCGAGTCCCCTTTGGGGGGATGGTGGTGGGTTATAACTTATTATTATTATTATTATTATTATTATTATTATTATTCATTTTTGGCACTCTCTACATTGTCCAGCATAGGCTGGACAATGTAGGATATCAGCTTATGTATGCCCACACGAAATTGGTTATTAACTGTCCCAATGTAGGCCATGATCTTGCTATTTATTTATTGTGTCAGGAGCAGACCAAACAGTTGCATTGCATTTTTTTAACAAACAAACAAACAAACAAAACACAAAGTTTGCAAGCTTGGTAGTTGATTAAATGTCCTTTGACCAGTAGCTGGCCACTTGGTGGTGTTACTATAAGAAGGTCCTCCCTTGTGCATGTGGCAGGGCTCAGGTTGCATTGCAGCAGGTGGTCAGTAGTTTGCTCTTCTCCACACTCGCATGTCATGGATTCCACTTTGTGGCCCCATTTCTGAAGGTTGGCTCTGCATCTCGTGGTGCCAGAGTGCAGTCTGTTCAGCACCTTCCAAGTCACCCAGTCTTCTATGTGCCCAGGGTGGAGGCTCTCATTTGGTATCAGCAATTGTTTGAGGTGCTGGGTTGTGCCTGCCACTTTTGGACTCTCACTTGCTGAGGTGTTCCAGCGAGCGTCCCTGTAGATCTTAGAATACTATTTCTTGATTTAAGTCGTTGACATGCTGACTGATACCCAAACAGGGGATGAGCTGGAGGTGTCTCTGCCTTGGTCCTTTCACTATTGGCTGCTCCTTCCCGGCGGATGTAAGGTGGTGCAATACCGGCTAAGCAGTGTAATTTCTCCCGTGGTGTAGGGCACAGACACCCCATGATAATGTGGCATGTCTCATTAAGAGCCACATCCACTGTTTTAGCGTGGTGAGATGTGTTCCACACTGGGTATGCATACTCAGCAGCAGAGTAGCATAGCTCAAGGGCAGATGTCTTCACTGTGTCTGGTTGTGATCTCCAGGTTGTGCCAGTCAGCTTTCATATGATATTATTTCTAGGGCCCACTTTTTGCATGATCTTACTGGAACAACTGAAAGGAAGAAGATAAGGTAAAGGTAAAGGTTTTCCCCTGACATTCAGTACAGTCATGTCTGACTCTGGGGGTTGGTGGTCATCTCCATTTCTAAGAGCTGGCTTTGTCCGTAGACACCTCCAAGGTCATGTGGTCAGCATGACTGCATGGAGAGCCATTACCTTCCCACCAGAGCAGGGAATTCACAAAGGACACTAAGTCCAGTCGTGTCCGACTCTGGGGGCTGGTGCTCATCTCCATTTCTAAGCCAAAGAGCCGGCGTTGTCCGTAGACACCTCCAAGGTCATGTGGTTGACATGACTGCATGGAGCACTGTTACCTTCCCAGCAGAACGGTACCTGTTGATCTACTCACATTTGTATGTTTTTGAACTGCTTGGTTGGCAGAAGCTGGAGCTGACAGCGGGAGCTCACACCGCTCCCCGGATTCAAACCTGTGATGTTTCAGTCCACAACTTTAGCAGCCCAGCAGTTTAAGCCACTGTGCCACCTGGGTTAGTTCCCAAAATGAAGAAAGCAAAGGTTTCCATCTCAGTCACTCCAGCCTTTGTTACTACTGGTTGGAAACATGGAAACAGAGGTTTGGGAAAGGCCAAGGTGGCAAAAAGGATGTGTCTCTCGCCCTAAAATGGTGCCACAGGAGCAGGGTATATTTGGGAAGAGGCTGAGAGAAGGAGACAGATATATCCAGGCAGTGAGATAGATCAGAGCTGGAAACGCCTTGCTGGCATTGTTATTGTTACGTGCCTTGAAGTCAAGCCTGGATTTACGGCCTCCCTCTCTTCGTGCTTTCTTGGCCGGATTCCTTCGGAGGAGCTTTGCCATTGCCATCCTCGGAGGACGGGAGTGTTTGATATGCCTCCTTATCCATTGCGCTTCCTTGACTAAATGGGGATTTGAAGCTCCAAAAATCAAAAACCATGACACCTCACTCCTTGGTGATAAGTGTGCCTTTGAGTCGCCTCTCATCTTATAGTAATCCCATGAAATTAGTAGGGTTTCCTTAACCAATATAGCGATATAGAGCCTTGTATTCCTTGGCCAGCAGTGACAGAGCGGGTTAAACTGCTGAGCTGCTGTACTTCCTGATTGAAAGGTTAGCGGTTCAAATCCAGGGAGCAGGGTGAGCTCCTGCTGTTAGCCCCAGCTTCTGCCAACGTAGCAGTTCGAAAACATGCAAATGTGAGTAGATCAATAGGTACCGCTCCGGTGGGAAGGTAAAAGTGCTCCATGTAGTCATGCTGGCCACATGACCTTGGAGACGTCTATGGACAATGAAACTGCTGTGCTGCTGAACTTCGTGATTGAAAGGTTGGTGGTTCAAATCCAGGGAGCAGAGCAAGCTCCTGCTGCTAGCCCCAGCTTCTGCCAACCTAGCAGTTCAAAAACATGCAAATGTGAGTAGATCAATAGATACCAAGGTAAGGTAACAGTGCTCCATGCAGTCATGCTGGCCACATGACCTTGGAGGCGTCTATGGACAACACCGGCTCTTTGGCTTAGAAATGGAGATAAGCACCAACCCCCAGAGTCGACACAACTAGACTTAATGTCAAGGGGAAACTTTTACCTTTTTTCCTTGGCAATCTCTGATTTGTTTCTAACTCCAGATGGGAACTTGCTGTTTTTAGGGAATTCAGAATAATGGGAGTGTTGCTGAATATCATGGGATTTAATCAGCCAAGAGTAACCGAAGGCATGTATTGTCGAAGGCTTTCATGGCAAGAATCACTGGGTTGTTGTAGGTTTTTCAGGCTGTATGGCTATGTTCTAGAAGCATTCTCTCCTGACGTTTCGCCTGCATCTATGGCAAGCATCCTCAGAGGTAGTGAGGTCTGTTGGAACTAGGAAAAAGGGTTTATATATCTGTGGAATGACCAGGGTGGGACAAAGGACTCTTGTCTGCTGGAGCTAGGTGTGAATGTGTTGTCTAAGGCTTTCATGGCCAGAATCACTGAGTTGTTGTAGGTTTTTTCGGACTATATGGCCATGTTCTAGAGGTATTTTCTCCTGACGTTTCGCCTGCATCTATGGAAAGCATCCTCAGAGGTAGTGAGGTCTGTTGGAACTAGGAGAAAGAGTTTATATATCTGTGGAATTACCAGGGTGGGACAAAGGACTCTTGTCTGCTAGAGCTAGGTGTGAATGTATTGTCGAAGGCTTTCATGGCCAGAATCACTGAGTTGTAGGTTTTTTCAGGCTATATGGCCATGTTCTAGAGGCATTCTCTCCTGACATTTCACCTGCATCTATGGCAAGCATCCTCAGAGGTAGTGAGGTCTATTGGAACTAGGAAAGTGGGTGTGAATGTTTTAACTGACAACCTTGATTAGCATTTGATGGCCTGGCAGTGCCTGGGGGAATCTTTTGTTGAGAGGTGATTGGAAATCCACAAGCATGTGGACAATTTCAACAGAAAGGAGGAAACCTGAAACTAAAGCTTTGGAAATGGACTATGATAAGCAGAATGAATTTATTAATAATGGACTTGGCAAAACGATGGCCACCAGGCTGGCATTTTATTGTTTTTTATTGTATTAATGTAATGTTTTAACAATTATAATTTATTGTTACTATGTATTTTACTGTGTGAATTGTAGGCATCAATGTATGCCGGTTGGAAGCCGCCCTGAATCTCCCTTCGGGGGTTGAGAAGGGCGGGGTAAAAATACCTGAAATAAATAAATAAATAAATAAATAAACCATGAAAATGAACAAAATCTGGCTACCAGTATTAAAAAAAAACCTCAAAAATTACAACAGCAAAACAACAGAGAGGAAACAATCTGGGACATCTAATCACCTCTCAACAAAAGATTGCCCCAGGCACTACCAGGCCATCAAATGCTAATCAAGGTGGTCAGTTGAAACATTCACACCTAGCTCCAACAGACAAGAGTCCTTTGTCCTACCCTGGTCATTCCTCAGATATATAAACCCTTTCTCCTAGTTCCAACAAACCTCACAACCTCTGAGGATGCTTGCCATAGATGCAGGCGAAACGTCAGGAGAGAATGCCTCTAGAACATAGCCATATAGCCCGAAAAACCTACAACAACCCAGTGATTCCGCCCTATGAGGAGTGGCTAAAGGAGCTGGGCATGTTTAGCCTGAAGAAGAGAAGGCTGAGAGGGGATATGATAGCCATGTATAAATATGTGAGAGGAAGCCACAGGGAGGAGGAGGGAGCAAGCTTGTTTTCTGCTTCCCTGGAGACTAGGACGCAATGGAACAATGGCTTCAAACTACAAGAGAGGAGATTCCATCTGAACATTAGGAAGAATTTCCTGACTGTGAGAGCCGTTCAGCAGTGGAACTCTCTGCCACGGAGTGTGGTGGAGGCGCCTTCTTTGGAAGCTTTTAAACTGAGGCTGCATGGCCATCTGTCAGGGGTGATTTGAATGCAATATTCCTGCTTCTTGGCAGAATGAGGTTGGACTGGATGGCCCAGGAGGTCTCTTCCAACTCTTTGATTCTATGATTCTATGAAAGCCTTTGACAATACATTCACACCTAGCTCCAACGGACAAGAGTTCTTTGTCCCACCCTGGTCATTCCACAGATATATAAACCCTTTTTCCTAGTTCCAACAGATCTCACTAACTCTGAGGATGCAGGTGAAACGTCAGGAGAGAATAATAATAATAAATGTAATAAAAGTAATAATAGAGTAAAATAATGTAAATGTAATAATAATAATAATAATAATAATAGAGTAAAATAATACATTTAAATTATTATAAATGTAAATTATTTTACTCTATTAATATTAATATTAATATTACTCTGCTATTAATACTAATAGCAGAGTAAAATAATAAATAACCTTGACTCGAGTATAAGCCGAGGGGATTTTTTTTCAGCCAAAAAAGGGGCTGAAAAACTATAATGATAGAATAAAATAATAAATGTAATAACATGTAATAAAAATAATAATAGAGTAAATAATGGGAATTTAGTAATAGTAGTAGTAATAAAGTAATAAATGTACTAATAACAATAATAGAGTAAAATAATAAATGCAATAAATATAATAATACAGTAAAATAATGTAAATGTAATAATAATAGAGTAAAATAATAAAAGTAATAACAGAGTAAAATAATGTAAATGTAATAATAATAAAAGAGTAAAATAATAAATGTAATAAAATTACATTTATTATTTTACTCTATTATTATTATTATTACTCTGCTATTAATACTAATAGCATAGTAAAATAATAAATAATCTTGACTCGAGGGATTTTTTTTTCAGCCAAAAAAGGGGCTGAAAAACTATAATGATAGAATAAAATAATAAATGTAATAACATGTAATAAAAATAATAACAAATAATGGACATTTACTAATAATAGTAATAATAAAGTAATAAATGTAATAATAACAATAATAGAGTAAAATAATAAATGCAATAAATATAGTAACACAGTAAAATAATGTAAATGTAATAATAATAGAGTGAAATAATAAAAGTAATAATAGAGTAAAATAATGTAAATGTAATAATAATAATAGAGTGAAATAATAAATGTAATAAAAATTACATTTATTATTTTACTCTATTATTATGATTATTATTATTACATTTATTATTTTACTCTATTATTATTATTATTATTATTATTACATTTACATTACTTTACTCTATTATTACTTTTATTATTTTACTCTATTATTATTATTACATTTATTATTTTACTCTATTATTATTATTATTATTACATTTATTACTTTATTATTATTACTATTATTATTACATTTATTATTTTACTCTATTATTATTATTACATTTACATTACTTTACTCTATTATTACTTTTATTACTTTTATTATTTTACTCTATTATAATTATTACTATTACATTTATTATTTTACTCTATTATGATTATTATTATTACATTTATTATTTTACTCTATTATTATTATTATTACATTTACATTACTTTACTCTATTATTACTTTTATTACTTTTATTATTTTACTCTATTATTATTATTACATTTATTATTTTACTCTATTATTATTATTATTATTATTACATTTATTACTTTATTATTATTACTATTATTATTACATTTATTATTTTACTCTATTATTATTATTACATTTACATTACTTTACTCTATTATTACTTTTATTACTTTTATTATTTTACTCTATTATAATTATTATTATTACATTTATTATTTTACTCTATTATTATTATTACATTTACATTACTTTATTATTACTTTTATTTTTTATTATTTTACTTTGTTATTATTATTATTATTATTACTACTCTGCTATTAATACTAATTGCAGAGTAAAATTATAAATAACCTTGACTCGAGTATAAGCCGAGAGGATTTTTTTTCAGCCAAAAAGGGGGCTGAAAAACTAGGCTTATACTCAAGTATATACGGTACTTTCCAAGCAAGGACCTCACAATTAAACAGGAAATAAGACTTTCAAATCAGGAACAGAAAACGAATTCAAATTTCAAATCCTTTGGAGCTTTATTGCAGGCTTGTAAGGAGCTATCCAAGGTGCTGAACCTACTGGGCTCTGGCTTCAGGACCCTGGAGAGCTCCTTTCTCACTCTAGAGCAGGTAAACCTTCCTATGTGTTTCATTCTCTATGGGTTTCCCCTTCAGTGCAGTCCCACATTGTTATTGTTGCATTTCTAAGGCTGATACGCTATCTGGGATAATCCTACGTATTTACCAATTCCAGGAAACCTTGGATGCGGTGATCCTTGCGCGGGATTGTGTTTTCCCCCTTTAATTATCAAGCTCTGCTTTTGGGACTTCGGTGAGAACAGAAGGGGATTAGCAGCAAACTTGGAAAGGAGAGAATCAATGAGCCGAATCCTTTTGGCGTCTTCTTTTTATTGTTAATTGAGAACAGGGAGACTTCCAACTCAGTTCAGGTCTTGGTGAGGCTTCCATGATTGAATCCATCCATCTGGAACAAAGCCTTCCTTTTCTTCCCTATGACCACCTACCTTATCGTTCTCTTTCGTGTTGAGTCCTGTCTTTTCATGATATCACCAAAGTACAACAGCCTCAGTTTAGACATCTTCTAGGGAGAGTTTGGGCTTGATTTGCCCTTGGACCCATTCATTTATCTTTTCGGCAAACTATGGCATTGTCGTGAGTTTTCCGGGCTGTATGGCCATGTTCCAGAAGCACTCTCTCCTGACATTTTGCCCACACCTGTGGCAGGCATCCTCGGATGGAAACTAGGAAAATGGGGTTTATGTCGTTAGGTTTGGTTCCTATGTTCTGTGTATATTGTTTTATATGTTTGGATGTTTTACATTTCAATGTTATGTTGTTTATTTTATTGCAATTTGCACTGTTGTATTGTAGTAAGTTGTTTTCGTCTTGGCCCCATGTTAGTCGCTCCGAGTCCCCATTGGGGAGATTATTATTATTATTATTATTATTATTATTATTATAAAATAAATAAAGATTATTATTATTATTATTATTATTATTATTATTATTATTATGTCCAGGCTGGGAGAAAGAACTCTTGTCTGTTGGAGGCAAGTGTGAATGTTTCAATTGGCCACCTTGATTAGCATTTAATGCCTAGCAGTTTCAAGGTCTGTCTTCTTACTGCGTGGGAGAAAACTTTGTTGGGAGCTGGCTCTGTTTATTTCTTGTCTGGAATTCCCTTTTTTTTTAGTAATGTTCTTTATTTACGGTTATGATTTTAGAGTTTTTTAGTACTGGTAGCCCGATATTGATAGCCTTTAATGGCCTAGCAGTTTCAAGGTCTGGCTTCTTACTGCCTGGGAGAATCCTTTGTTGGGAATGATTAGTAGGTTCTGGCTGTTTCTTATCTGGAATTCCCTTGTTTTTTTAGTCTTGTTCATTATTTAAGGTTATGATTTTAGAGTTTTTTTTAATACTGGTAGCCCAATATTGATAGCCTTTAATGGCCTAGCAGTGTCAAGGTCTGGCTTGTTACTGCCTGGGGGAATCCTTTGTTGGGAGGTGATTAGCTGGCCCTGGTTGTTTCTTGTCTGGAATAACCCTGTTGTTGTTTTTTAGTGTTGTTCTTTATTTACTGTTATGATTTTAGAGTTTTTTTAATACTGGTCGCCAGATATTGACAGCCAGATACTGGTAGCCAGCTAATCACATCCCAACAAAGGATACCCCCAGCAGTTGGGAGTGATTAGCTGGCCCTGATTGTTTCTTGTCTGGAATTCCACCTAGTTTTTTTAGTGTTGTTCTTTATTTCCTGTTATGATTCTAGAGGTTTTTAAATACTGGTAGCCAGATATTGATAGCTAGATACCCTACTGATATTGATAACCAGCTAATCATAATAAGGAAGGAGAGAAGGAACAAAAGAGAGAAGGAAGGAAGGAAGGAAGGAAGGAAGGAAGGAAGGAAGGAAGGGAAGGTAGAGAAAAGGAAGGAGAGAAGAAAATAAAAAGTGAAAGAGGGAGAGAAGGAGAGAAGGAACAAAAGAGAGAAAGACAGAGAGAAGGAAGGAAGGAAAGAGACAAGGAAGGATGGAACCAAAGAGCAAAGGAAGTAAGAAAAGAGACAGATAGAGAAGGAAGAAAGAAGAAGGGAAAGAAAAAGAGGGAAGTAAGGAAGGAAAGAAAGGGAGAAAGAAAGGGAGAAAGAGGGAGGAAAGGTTGGCCACAGCGACACGTGACGGGTAAAGCTAGTAAATAAATAAATAAACTTATATTCCCCTAAAACTTGCAGAAGTATTCGTTCAGAAGTTAAATGGCTCTTGATTCATCTTCCAAGTGCTTGAGGCTCAATAAAACTGGCAGCTGGGCTTGGCGAGGGGACTCCTCCCTGCATTTAAGGTTTGGGGTGAGGACCCCCCAAAGACTGGACTCTGGGAAGTGGGGTGAGCTCCCATCTGTCAGCTCCAGCTTCCCATGCGGGGACATGAGTGAAGCCTCCCACAGGATGGTAAACGTCCGGGCGTCTCCTGGACAATGTCCTTGCAGACTGCCAATTCTCTCACACCAGAAGCGACTTGCAGTTTCTCAAGTTGCTCTTGACACACACACAAAAAGGTTTGGAATGGCTAGTGCTTTCCAAGGAATCCAGCCTTTCTGCCCTCTTGTCTCATCTGCTGGCCTTTCCGCAGTGGTCTGTGCCCAAGCATCGCTCTTGCCTATCTCCCCTCCACTCTCATGACGTTCGCCACTCCCCAGAAAATTGCAGCTGTTGCCAATACGGTTCTATAATTCTTGGCTAATTGCCTGCCGCTCCCTCGGCCCCTCCGTCGCTCGCTTGCTAATAAATGGGAACGAATCTGAGTGCTTTGCAGAAAGGCAGCCTTTTGGCCCTGCTTTGCATGGCTTGCCCACTCCCTCTTTCCCAATCCCACCCTGCTCTAGATGTCTCTGCATCCAAAGGTCAGCTTCCTTTGACCTTGCAGGA
This sequence comes from Anolis sagrei, assembly GCF_037176765.1. NCBI lineage: Eukaryota > Metazoa > Chordata > Lepidosauria > Squamata > Anolidae > Anolis > Anolis sagrei. The sequence goes on from NC_090034.1 coordinate 105,317,711, forward strand.
TGGCTTTGCAAAGAGAGAAGGGGCAGAGGGAAAGCCATCCTGCAAGGTCAAGGGAAGCTGACCTTTGGATGCAGATGCAGATGCTGTGGTTGGCTGAAGCAGTTTGCTATGTGTGGAGTGCTGCTGGACATCAAATCTGGACATTAAGGTTCAAGTTCTCTTATTTATTCAGATGTTGGATGGTCATCTCTTGGGAGGGATTTGATGGCGTCTTCCTGCATGTCAGGGATTGGGCTGAATGCCCCTTGTGGTCTCTTCCAAAACTATAATTTTATAAATGTATCAATGGCTAGATGGTTATCTGCTGGGAATGCTTTGATTATATTTCTCTGCATAGCAGGGTTGGACTGGATGACCCTTGTGGTCTCTTCCAACACTATGATTATATGGCCATCACTGGCTGGATGGCCATCTGCTGGGAATGCTTTGATTATATTTTCCTGCATGGCAAAGGGTTGGACTGGATGTCCTTTGAGGTCTCTTCCAATGCTATTATTTTATTGTTCTATAGTTTTTCAGTGGCTAGATGACCATCTGTGAGGAAGGCTTGGACAATGTCTTCCTGCATGGATGACCCTTGGGATCTCTTCCAAAGCTATGATTTTATTTGTTTATGATTCTATCAGGGGTTGGATGTCCATCTGTCAGGAGTACTTTGGTTGTATTTTCCTGCATGGCAGAAGACAGTTGAACTGGATGGCCCTTGGGGTCTCTCTCTATGATTCTAGCATTGGTTAGATGGCCATCTTTCAGGAGTGCTTTGATCATATTTTCCTGCATAGTTGAAGGCAGTTAAACTGAATGGCCCTTGGGGTCTGTCTCAACTCTACGATTCTATCAGTGGTTAGATGGCCATCTGTCAGGAGTGCTTTGATTATATTTTCCTGCATGGCAGAAGGCAGTTGAACTGGATGCTCATTGGGGTCTCTCTCAACTGTATGATTCTTTCAGTGGTTGGATGGCCATCTGTCAGGAGTGCTTTGATTGTATTTTCCTGCATGGCAGAAGGGGTCTCTCTCAATTCTATCATTCTATCAGTGGTTGGATGGTTATCTGTCAGGAGTGCTTTGATTGTTTTTCCTTCATGGCAGAAGACAGTTGGACTGGATGGCCCTTAGGGTCTCTCTCAACTCCATGATTCTATCAGTGGTTGGATGGCCATCTGTCAGGAGTGCTTGGATTATATTTTCCTTCATGGCAGAAGGCAGTTGAACTGGATGGCCCTTGGGGTCTCCCTCAACCCTAAGATTCTATCAGTGGTTGGATGGTCATCTGTCAGGAGTGCTTTGATTGTATTTTCTGGTGTGGCAAGAGGTTAGCTGGCTGTCCCATTAGGTCTCTTCCAACACTGTGATTCTATGGTGAGAATACTTCTTGGTGTAGGATCTTAGCCTATGTGTGGAGAAGACGTGATGGCCACCTTTAAGTCTCTTCCAACACTGTCATTCTATCGTGAGGATACCTCTTGGTTTAGGATCTTAGACTCTGTGTGAAGAAGATGTGATGGCCACCTTTAGGTCTCTTCCAACACTGTGATTCTATGCTGAGGATACCTCTTGGTGTAGGATGTTAGCCTGCGTGTGGAAAAGACGTGATGGCCACCTTTAGGTTTCTTCCAACACTGTGATTCTATGGTGAGGATACCTCTTGGTGTAGGATGTTAGACTCTGTGTGAAAAAGATCTGATAGCCACCTTTAGGTCTCTTCCAACACTGATTCTATGGTGAGGATACCTCTTGGTGTAGGATCTTAGCCTATAGGAGGAGAAGATGTGATGGCCACCTTTAGGCCTCTTCCAACACTGTGATTCTATGGTGAGGATACCTCTTGGTGTAGGATCTCAGCCTATGGGTGGAGAAGATGTGATGGCCACCTTTAGGCCTCTTCCAACACTGTGATTCTATGGTGAGGATACCTCTTGGTGTAGGATCTCAGCCTATGGGTGGAGAAGATGTGATGGCCACCTTTAGGTCTCTTCCAACACTGTGTTCTATGGTGAGGATACCATTTGGTGTAGGATCTCAGCCTATGGGTGGAGAAGATGTGATGACCACCTTTAGGTCTCTTCCAACACTGTGATTCTATGGTGAGGATACCTTTTGGTGTAGGATCTTAGCCTATGTGTGGAGAAGACGTGATGGCCACCTTTAGGTCTCTTCCAACACTGTGATTCTATGGTGAGGATACCTCTTGGTGTAGGATCTTAGACTATGTGTGGAGAATATGTGAAGGCCACCTTTAGGCCTCTTCCAACACTGTGATTCTATGGTGAGGATACCTCTTGTTGTAGGATCCTAGCCTATGGGTGGAGAAGATGTGATGGCCACCTTTAGGTCTCTTCCAACACTGTGATACTATGGTGAGGATACCTTTTGGTGCAGGGTCTTAGCCTATGTGTGGAGAAGATGTAATGGCCACCTTTAGGTCTCTTCCAACACTGTGATTCTATGGTGAAGATATCTCTTGGTTTAGGATCTTAGACTATGTGTAGAGAATATGTGAAGGCCACCTTTAGGCCTCTTCCAACACTGTGATTCTATGGTGAAGATACCTCTTGGTGTAGGATCTTAGACTATGTGTGGAGAAGACGTGATGGCCACCTTTAGATCTCTTCCAACATTGTGATTCTATGGTCAAGGTATGTCTTAGTGTAGGATCTTGACCTTTGTATGGAGAAGACATGGTGGCCAAGCCCACCTCTATGTTCTAGATGTTGTGTCCCTTTCCCCATCCATGCTTCTTTTAATTCCGACCTTTTTCTTTTCTCGTAGGATGATCCCCTCCTCCAGTAAGACCTTCCTGGTCAACGACTTAGCGGCCGGCCGGGACTACGACCTATGCGTCTTGGCCGTCTACGACGATGGGGTCACCTCCTTGACGGCCACTCGGGTGGTGGGCTGCGTCCAGTTCACCACCGAAGGGGAGGCCACCCAGTGCCACTCGCTCCACACCCAGTTCCTGGGCGGCACCATGATCATCATCATCGGGGGCATCATCGTAGCCTCCGTCCTGGTCTTCATCATCATCCTCATGATCCGTTACAAGGTCTACAGCGGCCAGGATGAGCACAAGAAAGCCAAAGTCAGCAACGTCTACTCGCAGACCAACGGGAGCCAACCTTCTTCTTCCACCACTGGTGCCGGTTTGCCCCACTCGACTTCCAAGCTTGGTGAGGACAAATACGAGACTCTCCACGAGACGGCCACCAAGGGGGAAGCCAAGGAGGAGGCCCCCAACGGGCAGGACGTTCTGGCCTTGACCGAAGTGGAGAAGCGCTCGGCCAAGGTGGCCGCGGACCTCCAGACGGTGGCCGTCTTGACCTCGGAGGAGAGGAAGGCGGGCGAAGGCAGCATGACCGCCTCCTCGGTCTCCTTGTGCCTCCTCAAAGACGCCCAGCTCCGCGCCACCTTGGGGGGCAGTGGGTCGGGGGTCTTCCCCCGCGAACTGTCCAGGACTCACCACCACCGCCACTCCTTCGACGGGGACTTCTCCCTCTTCCAGAGCCACAGCTACCCCCGCCGGGCAAGGACAAAAAGACACATGTCCACCTCCCAGTTGAACTCGGAAGAGTGTCCCCTGAGCCACAGGAGGGTCACTTTTAGCAGCACAGAGTGGATGCTGGAAAGCACAGTCTGAGACCGGGCCAGGAGGGTCGATATGGGGTGGGGACAAAGGGGGTGTGTGGGTGAGTGGGTGGGCATCGGGAGCGGGCAAGGGACTGCCGGACGCACAACCAATGGGGGGCAAAGGGATGGCGGGAGGGGGGCGGGGAAGATAGAAAGCAAAAGTAAGGGGGGGGGGGGGACAGGCCGAAATACTCGAGAGGAGGGGGATGGATCCGGCGCATCCCCCCAAACCTCTCCCCCCAAAAATGACCTCTTGTTTCCAGAGTTTTTTCTGCAGCGGTGCCTTAGCCAAGCCACAAAAGAAAGAGAGAGAGTGCGAAAGAGGGAATGAAAGAGTGAGGAAGGAAGGATGGAGTTGCAATTTTCAGGAAAGGTGCCCCTACGGCCCTTTCTACACTGCCATATAAAATCTAAAGTGGATTATATGGCAATGTAGACTCATATAAACCAGTTCAAACCAGAAAATATGGATTAGCTACTTTGATATTCTGGATTATATTGCAGTGTAGAAGGGACCTCAGTGCACCTGTACTATAGAATGAAGGGTGGCCCCTTGTTCACTACCATATACAATCCAGATTATCTTTGAATTGGATTATATGGCAGTGTAGACTCATATAATCCAGTTCAAACCAGATAATATGGACTATCTGCTTAAATATTCTGGATTATATGGCAGTGTAGAAGGGACCTCAATGCACCTGCACTATAGAAGGAAGGGTGGCCTCTTCTTCACTACCATATACAATCCAGATTATCTTTGAACTGGAATATATGGCAATGTAGATAATCTGGATTTTCTATTATCTATATTATCTGCTTTGAACTGGATTATATGCCAGTGTAGACTCACATAATTTAGTTCAATCCAGAAAATATGGATTAGCTACTTTGATATTCTTGATTATATGGCAGTGTAGAAGGGACCTCAATGCACCTGCACTATAGAATGAAGAGTGGCCTCTTCTTCACTACCATATACAATCCAGATTATCTTTGAACTGGATTATATGGCAATGTAGACTCATATAATCCAGTTCAAACCTGATAATATTGATAATAGAAAATCCAGATTATCTGCTTTGAACTGGATTATATGCCAGTGTAGACTCATATAATCCAGTTCAAACCAGATAATATGGATTATCTACTTTGATAATCTGGATTGTATATGGCAGTGTAGAAGGGACCTCAATGCACCTGCACTATAGAATGAAGGCAGTGTGGCCCCTTCTACACTGCCATATACAATCCAGATTATCTTTGAACTGGATTATATGGCAATCTAGATTCATTTAATCCAGTTCAAGGCAGATTACGTGGATTATTTGCTTTTGATAATCTGTATTGTATGGCAGTGTAGATTGGGCCTGAGTGCACCTGCCATATAAAAGACAGATTATATTTGAACTGGATTATATGGCAATGTAGACTCATTTAATCCAGTTCAAGGCAAATCACGTGGATTATTTGCTTTTGATAACCTGTATTATATGGCAGTGTAGAAGGGGCCTGAGTGTGCCTGCCATATAAAAGCCAGATTATCTTGAACTGGATTATATGGCAATGTAGACTCATTTAATCCCATTCAAGGAAGATAATGTGGATTATTTACTTTTGATAATCTGGATTATATGGCAGTGTAGAAGGGGCCTGAGTGGACCTGCACCATAGAATGAAGGCAGAGTGGCCCCTACTACACTGCCATATATAATCCAGATTATCTTTGATTTGGATTATATGGCAATGTAGACTCATATAATCCAGTTCAGTGCAGATCATGTGATTTATTTGCTTTTGATAATCTGGATTACATGGCAGTGTAGAAGGTGCCTGAGTGGACCTGCACCGTGGAATGAAGGCAGTGTGGCCCCTTCTACACTGCCATATACAATCCAGATTATCTGCTTTGACCTGGATTATATGTCAGTGTAGACTCATGTAGTCCAGTTCAAAGCAGATAATATAGATTATCTGCTTTGAAAATCTAGATTATATGGCAGTGTAGAAAGGGCCTTCACCAGCAATTCTCAAATTTTGGTGTCTGGTCTTCACAATATGGCACAATGATTGGAGATTCTGGGAGATGAAGTCCAAAACACCTGGAAGTTTGGGATTCACTAATCTATGGAATGAATGCAGTTTGACGCCACTTGAACTGCCACGGCTCTGTGCTATGGAGTCACCGGAGCTGTTGTTTCCACTCTTGGGCAGAGAATGTCACTGGGGTGGAAGAGAGAAAGAGTAAAAAATGCAAACAACACCCTTGCTAGGTAGGAACATGAATTCCTCCTCTCACAACCTCCTCGTCCAACTATGTGATGGACTGACTCAAAAGCAAGCAATCCGTTCTGATCCCCAAAACACTGCAGAGTCTTGGTCACAGTTAGCAGAGATTTTATAGCACAGCCGCTGACCTTTTATAGTACCTCACCAGCTTGAATAAGCACACTTGATCTCTGGCTTTCATCCAGGCTCCTTTGGAGGTGTATTCTTCAGTCGTTCCTTCATATAACTATTTACAGGTCTGCTATCAGTGGACAGAGATACAAATAAATATAGCAAGACACACAACAAGGATGGGGATGGATTGCAGATGCAGAGAGATCCGTGGCAAAGCATTTTAGGCTGGATCTACATCACCATATAATCCAGATAAGTGGTTCTCAACCTGGGGGTCGGGACCCCTGAGGGGGTCACGAGGGGGTTTCAGAGGGGTCACCAAAGACCATCCAAAAACATATTTTCTGTTGGTCATAGGGGTTCCATGTGAGAAGTTTGGCCCAGTTCTGTCATTGGTAGGGATCAGAATGATCTTTTATTGTAGGTGAACTATAAATCCCAGCAACTACAACTTCCAAACGTCAAGGTCTGTGTTCCAAAAACTCCACCAGTGTTCACATTTGGGCATATTGAATGTCCATGCCAAGTTTGGTTCAGATGTATCATTGTTTGAGTCCACAGTGCTCTCTGGATCTAGGTGAACTACAACTCCAAAACTCAAGGTCAATGCCCACCAAACTCTTCCAGTATTTTCTGTTCTGAGTGGCAAGATTGGTTCCATTGTTGGAGTTCATAATGCTCTTTGATTGTAGGTAATCTATAAATCCCAGCAACTACAACTCTCAAATGACAACATCAATCCCCTGCCAACCCCGCCAGGATTCAAATTGGGGCATATCACGTATTTGTGCCAGATTTGGTCCAGTGAATGAAAATATATCCTGCATATCAGATATTTATATTATAATTGATAACAGTAGCAAAATTGTAGTTGTGAAGTAGCAACAAAAATAATATTATTATTGGGGGTCACCACAACATGAGGAAGCGTATTAAGGGGTCGTGGCATTAGAAAGGTTGAGAACCACTGATCCAGATGATCAGATAATCCGCATTATTTTCTTTGAACTGGATTATATGAGTCTACACTGCCATCTAATCCAGTTCAAATCGGATAATCTGGATTTTATATGGCTGTGTAGAACCAGCCTATGATGGCAGAGAGCAAGCACATAGCAAAGAGGAAGTTGACATACAAGCCACTCCCAGTCTTCTCTCCAGGGACCACAGGAAATAACTCAGCTGTCCGTCTAGGACAGGTATGGGCAAATTTTGGCCCTCCAGGTGTTTTGGACTTCAACTCCCACAATTCCTAACAGCCTACCGGCTGTTAGGAATTATGGGAGTTGAAGTCCAAAACACCTGGAGGGCCAAAGTTTGCCTATACCTGCTCTAGGATCACATCACTACTTTCTTAACCATTCCAGAGGCCTGTGAACACATGTCCATAAGAACTGTATTTTTCCATGCTGTATTAGATAGGTACATGCAATGCATTCCTATCTAATACAGCATTTTCTACCTGAAAGAGAAGGCCTTGGAAAACTACAATTCCTGGAGCCTTGGTGGTTAAAGTGGTGCCAAAACTGCATTCATTCCACAGTGTAGATGCACCCAGTTGCGTTTCCCCAGTGATGGAGAATAGGGGTTCAACATAGGGGGAAATATAGGGAAGATTGCAAGGCGAAGGGTGGCCAAGGAGAGACTCATATGCACAGAGGACACAAAATTAAACCAAGACCCTTCCCCTTTTCCCCCTTCCTCCTTATGCATCAATAACCGTTCCAATAAAGAAGAAGGAAGCCGACTTCAGGACTGAATAGAATAAAAATGGTGGGATTTGGGGGTGTTTTTTGGGGGGGGGGGAACAAGAGGGTGCCCTTCTGACCCAACGCCGAACCAAGACCCCAACGAGACGATTCGGTTCCTCTATTTATTGTATCTGGCTGGTCTAGATAAAAGAAAATTCTGTGTTTGGTGTGTTCATTATCGGAAAAGTCATTTGGATCCATGGACCCACCTCTTCCCCTTTTGTGATCCCGATCTCTGTCCCTTTTTCCTCCAAAGATATCGATATCTCCAGCCCCAAATTTCCACTATTGATAACATCCCCCCAAAATACCCATTGGCTTCCTCTCCACGGAGCCTTGGAAATAACAACCTTTCCCCAGTTCCATGTTTCCTCCAAATATCCGGAGTTCTACCTCCCCAACATATCTCCAAAATTTCGTCTTTGGATCCCATCCTCCCTCCTTCCAGTCTCCACGACTCCATCCCAAACCATGACTTCTTGCAAAGTCGACAACAGCCCCAACGTTTTGAGTGTTGAACACAAGTTTTTACATTAAAAACCTGTGCCTGCCGCGCCCTCCCATTGCTCCAAACTGGTCCCCTTCCGTCCACCCCCTCCCACCTTCATTATCCATCCTTCTTCCTCCCAGTTAATCCCAGTTCCAACCAGTTCCTCCATCAACATGGTGCGGCTGCTTTTCGGAGGTGATTAAATCTTTTGTGTGTGAACCGCGGCCTGGGTCTGGCTTATGTTTTCCGATTTTTAAGAAGTGGGATTTTCAAAGCGTAAGTGACCATGTATGCATGTATGTATGCATGTATATGTACAGTGTTCCCTCACTTATTAAAGGTACAAGGTAAAAAGTCCATGCAGCTACATTTTGCCTAGAGAGAGGCAAAATGTAGCCTTACTGGAAGGAAGGAAAAAGCAGAAGGGACTGGAAAATGGTGGAGGGAGCGTAAGTGACCATGTATGTATCTATGCACGTATGCATATGTACAGTGTTCGCTCACTTATCATGGGTACAAGGTAAAAAGTCCATGCAGCTACATTTTGCCTAGAGAGAGGCAAAATGTAGCCTTACTGGAAGGAAGGAAAAAGCAGAAGGGACTGGAAAATGGTGGAGGGAGCGTAAGTGACCATGTATGTATCTATGCACGTATGCATATGTACAGTGTTCGCTCACTTATCACAGGTACAAGGTAAAAAGTCCATGCAGCTACATTTTGCCTAGAGAGAGGCAAAATGTAGCCTTACTGGAAGGAAGGAAAAAGCAGAAGGGACTGGAAAATGGTGGAGGGAGCGTAAGTGACCATGTATGTATCTATGCACGTATGCATATGTACAGTGTTCGCTCACTTATCATGGGTACAAGGTAAAAAGTCCATGCAGCTACATTTTGCCTAGAGAGAGGCAAAATGTAGCCTTACTGGAAGGAAGGAAAAAGCAGAAGGGACTGGAAAATGGTGGAGGGAGCGTAAGTGACCATGTATGTATCTATGCACGTATGCATATGTACAGTGTTCGCTCACTTATCACAGGTACAAGGTAAAAAGTCCATGCAGCTACATTTTGCCTAGAGAGAGGCAAAATGTAGCCTTACTGGAAGGAAGGAAAAAGCAGAAGGGACTGGAAAATGGCGGAGGGAGCGTAAGTGACCATGTATGTATCTATGCATGTATGCATATGTACAGTGTTCCCTCACTTATCACAGGTACAAGGTAAAAAGTCCATGCAGCTACATTTTGCCTAGAGAGAGGCAAAATGTAGCCTTACTGGAAGGAAGGAAAAAGCAGAAGGGACTGGAAAATGGTGGAGGGAGCGTAAGTGACCATGTATGTATCTATGCATGTATGCATATGTACAGTGTTCGCTCACTTATCACAGGTACAAGGTAAAAAGTCCATGCAGCTACATTTTGCCTAGAGAGAGGCAAAATGTAGCCTTACTGGAAGGAAGGAAAAAGCAGAAGGGACTGGAAAATGGTGGAGGGAGCGTAAGTGACCATGTATGTATCTATGCATGTATGCATATGTACAGTGTTCCCTCACTTATCACAGGTACAAGATAAAAAGTCCATGCAGCTACATTTTGCTTAGAGAGAGGCAAAATGTAGCCTTACTGGAAGGAAGGAAAAAGCAGAAGGGACTGGAAAATGGTGGAGGGAGCGTAAGTGACCATGTATGTATATATGCATGTATGCATATGTACAGTGTTCCCTCACTTATTAAAGGTACAAGGTAAAAAGTCCATGCAGCTACATTTTGCCTAAAGAGAGGCAAAATGTAGCCTTACTGGAAGGAAGGAAAAAGCAGAAGGGACTGGAAAATGGTGGAGGGAGCGTAAGTGACCATGTATGTATCTATGCATGTATGCATATGTACAGTGTTTCCTCACTTATTAAGGGTACAAGGTAAAACGTCCATGCAGCTACATTTTGCCTAGAGAGAGGCAAAATGTAGCCTTACTGGAAGGAAGGAAAAAGCAGAAGGGACTGGAAAATGGCGGTGGGAGCGTAAGTGACCATGTATGTATCTATGCATGTATGCATATGTACAGTGTTCCCTCACTTATTAAGGGTACAAGGTAAAAAGTCCATGCAGCTACATTTTGCCTAGAGAGAGGCAAAATGTAGCCTTACTGGAAGGAAGGAAAAAGCAGAAGGGACTGGAAAATGGTGGAGGGACTGCATGGTCAACCAGGGCAATAAAACTTAAAGAAGTTTTTCCCCATTTCTATAGTGTTTCTCAACATCGACACTGAAATACAACACCGCCTGAGCTCTACGAGTGCAGCATTTTTCCGAATGAAGCAGAGCCATTACATGCTAATCAAGGTGGTCAGTTGAAACATTCACACCTAGCTCCAGCAGACAAAAGCCCTTTGTCCCACTCTGGTCATTCCACAGATATATAGACCCATTTTCCTACTTCCAACAGACCTCACTACCTTTGAGGATGCTTGCCGTAGATGCAGGCGAAACGTCAGGAGAAAATGCCTCTAGAACATGGCCATATAGCCCGGAAAAACCTACAACAACCCAGTGATTCCAGCCATGAAAGCCTTCGACAATACATTGAAGCAGAGAGGACTGGGACATCCGTAGGGAGACCAAGGTGCTTGTCTATAAAGCTGTTGTCCTCTCAACCCTGCTATATGCCTGCGAAACGTGGACTGTCTACAGACATCACATTCAACTCCTGGAACGATTCCATCAGCGCTGCCTCCGGAAAATCCTGCAAATCTCTTGGGAACACAGGTGGACAAACGTCAGCGTGCTAGAAGAAGCAAAGACCACCAGCATCGAAGCAATGGTCCTACACCATCAACTCCGCTGGACCGGCCACATTGTCTGGATCCCCGACCACCGTCTCCCAAAGCTCAAAGAACGGAAAACGTACTCCAAACTCAAGAACGGAAAATGGAATGTTGGTGGACAGGAAAAGAGATTGAAAGATGGGCTCAAAGCCAACCTTAAAAACTCTGGCATAGATCCTGAGAACTGGGAAGCCCTGGCCCTTGAGCGCTCCAGCTGGAGGTCAGCTGTGACCAGCAGTGCTGCAGAATTTGAAGAGGCACGAATGGAGGGCAAAAGAGAGAAGCGTGCCAAGAGGAAGGTGCATCAAGCCAACCCCGACCGAGACTGCCTCCCACCTGGAAACCGATGCCCTCACTGTGGGAGAAGATGCAGAGCAAGAATAGGGCCCCACAGTCACCTACGAACCCACCCCCAGGACACCGAACTTGAAGGACCATCATCCTCGGACTACGAGGGATTGCCTAATAAAGTAAGTCTCAACCTTCGTAATGCCGTGATCCCTTAATACAGTTCCTCATGTCATGGTGGACCCTAGCCATAACATTATTTTTGTTGCTACTTCATAACTGTAATGAATTGTCATGTAAATAAAGTGTTCCCTCATTTATCGCAGGTGTTACATTCCAGGGCCACCTGTGAAAAGTGAACATCCGCAAAGTAGTGATGCTATTCCTGTTTTATTGACGATTCTAAAACCTTTGACTGTGTGGATCATCATAAATGGTGGCAAGTTCTTGGTGGTATGGGCATACCAAATCACCTTCCCTCTCTCCTGAGGAATCTGTATCAGGAGCAAGTAGCAACAGTCAGAACTGACCATGGAACAACAGACTGGTTCCAGATTGGGAAAGGCGTCCGGCAGGGTTGTATCCTCTCACCCAACCTATTCAACTTGTATGCAGAACACATCATGCGATGTGTGAGGCTTGACGAATGCAAGGCTGGGGTGAAAATTGCTGGAAGAACCATTAACAACCTAAGATATGCAGATGATACCGCTTTGATGGCTGAAAGCGAGGAGGAGCTGAGGAGCCTTCTAATCAAGGTGAAAGAAGAAAGCGCAAAAGCTGGGTTGCAGTTAAACATTAGATTATGGCAACAAGAATGATTGACAACTGAGAAATAGAGGGAGAAAATGTGGAGGCCGTGACAGACTTTGTATTTCTAGGCGCAAAGATGACTGCAGATGCAGACTGTGGCCAGGAAATCAGGAGACGCTTCCTTCTTGGGAGGAGAGCAATGTCCAGTCTCAATAAAATAGTGAAGAGCAGAGACATCAGACTGGCAACCAAGATCCATTGCCTAGTCAAAGCCATGGTCTTCCCTGTAGTCACCTACGGATGTGAGAGCTGGACCTTCGGGAAGGCTGAGCGAAGGAAGAGAGATGCTTTTGAGCTGTGGTGTTGGAGGAAAGTGCTGAGAGTGCCTTGGACTGCGAGAAGATCCAACCAGTCCATCCTCCAGGAAATAAAGCCCGGCTGCTCACTGGAGGGAAAGATACTAGAGACAAAGATGGAGTGCTTTGGCCACATCATGAGAAGACAGGGGAGCTTAGAGAAGACAATTATGCTGGGGGAAATGGAAGGAAAAGGGAAGAGAGGCCGACCAAGGGCAAGATGGATGGATGGCATCCTTGAAGTGACTGGATTGACCTTTAAGGAGCTGGGAGTGGTGATGGCTGACAGGGAGCTCTGGCCTGGGTCAAGAAGAGTCGGAAATGACTGAACGAATGAACCACAACAGCGACACTATATATGTATATAGCATTCTGAGGGTGAGGCAGAAGCGAGGAGAGATTTAAAGGCACCACACACCTTTTTGTTTCTTTGTTGTTGTTTTGCTAGCTCTCTGTGCTTTGTTTTGCAATCTCTCTTGATTGGCTGCCTCTCTCCCAAGGGGGAGAGAAACTGGGAGGCAAAAACCGCGAAACAAGAAGTCTGCGAAAAGCGAACCACGAAGTAGCGAGGGAACACTGTATGTATGTGTGTGTTTATATGTGTGTGTGTGTGTGTGTGTATGGCTGGATCTACACTGCCATATAATGCAGTTTGTTTCAAGGGTCTGGAGAACAAGGGTCTGGAGAACAAGCCCTGTGAGGAGTGGCTTAAGGAGCTGGGCATGTTTAGCCTGAAGAAGAGAAGGCTGAGAGGAGATATGATAGCCATGTATAAATATGTGAGAGGAAGCCACAGGGAGGAGGGAGCAAGCTTGTTTTCTGCTTCCTTGGAGACTAGGACGCAATGGAACAATGGATTCAAACTACAAGAGAGGAGATTCCATCTGAACATGAGGAAGAACTTCCTGACTGTGAGAGCCGTTCAGCAGTGGAACTCTCTGCCCCGGAGTGTGGTGGAGGCTCCTTCTTTGGAGGCTCTTTGATTGTAGACGAACTATAAGTTCCAACACCTAAAACTCCCAAATGTCAAGATCTATTTTCCCCAAACTCCACCAGTGTTCACATTTAAACGTACATAGTATTTGTTCCAAGTTCCATCATTGTTTGAGTCCACAGTGCTCTCTGGATGTAGGTGAGCTACAACTCTCAAACTCGAGGTCAATGCCCACCATACCCTTCCAGTGTTTTCTGTTGGTCACGGGAGTTCTGCGTGCCAAGTTCAGTTCAATTCCATCTTTGTTAAGAGTTCAGAATGCTCTTTGATTGTAGGTGAACTATGAATCCCAGCAATTACAACTACAAAATATCAAGGTCTGTTTTCCCCAAACTCCACCATATTGGCATATTGAGAGTCTGTGCCAAGTTTGGTTCAGATTTATCATTGTTTCAGTCCACAGTGCTCTCTGGATGTAGGTGAACTACAACTCCCAAACTCAGTGCCCACCAAACTCTTCCAGTATTTTACGTTGGTCATGGGAATTCCTTGTGCCAAGTTTGGTTCAATTCCATCATTGGTGAAGTTCAGAATGTTCTTTGATTGTAGGTGAACTATAAATCCCAGCAACTACAACTCCAAAATGTCACGGTCTGTGTTCAAAAAACTCCACCAGTGTTCACATTTGGGCATATTGAGTGTCCGTGCTAAGTTTGGTTCCGATCCATCATTGCTTGAATTCACTGTCGCTGTCTGTAAAGAGGTGAACTACAACTCTCAAACTCAAGGTCAATGCCCAGCAAGCCCTTCTAGTATTTTCTCTTGGTCATGAGAGTTATGTGTGTCAAGTTTAGTTCAATTTCATCAGTGGTGGAGTTCAGAATGCTCTTTGATTGTAGGTGAACTATAAATCCCAGCAACGACAACTTCCAAATGATGAAACCAACCCTGCTAGTATTCAGATTTGGGTGTATTGGGCATTTGTGCCAAATTTGGTCCAGTGAATGAAAATACATCCTTCATATCAGATGTTTACATGACGATTCACAACAGTGGTAAAATTAGAGTTATGTTGGAGGTCCCCACAACATGAGCAATGGCTTCAAACTACAGGAAAGGAGATTCCACCTGAACATTGGGAAGAACTTTCTGACTGTGAGAGCTGTTCAGCAGTGGAACTCTCTGCCCCGGAGTGTGGTGGAGGCTCCTTCTTATGGAGGCTTTTAAACAGAGACTGAATGGCCATCTGTTGGTGATGCTTTGAATGTGATTGTCCTGCTCTTGGCAGAATGGGGTTGGACTAGATAGCCCAACTCTAACTGTATTAAGGGGTCGCGGCATTAGGACCTGGTCTACACTGATCATATAACACAGTTTCAACCTCTTTTTATATGGCAGTGTCAATCCAACCTATTTTGGAGGGCGAGGGATTTATGTTTTTTTTTTTAAAAAAAGGTCAGTCTTGGAGCTTAGTGAAGCCATCATTGAATTTATTTATTAGTTTATTTATTTACAGTATTTATAATATTTATTTATTTACAGTATTTATATGTATTTATTAATATTTATTTTATATTTTATATTTATTTATTTAAATTTATTTATTTACAGTATTTATAATATTTATTTATTTACAGTATTTGTATTTATTTATTAATATTTATTTTATATTTATTTATTTAAATTTATTTATTTACAGTATTTATATTTATTATATTTAAATGTATTTTATATTTTTATTAATTAATATTTATTTATTTACAGTATTTATATTTATTTATTAATATTTATTTTATATTTTATATTTATTTTTATTTATTAATATTTATTTATTTACAGTATTTATAATATTTATTTATTTACAGCATTTATATTTATTTATTTATTAATATTTATTTTATATTTTATATTTAATTTTATTTATTAATATTTATTTATTTACAGTATTTATAATATTTATTTACAGCATTTTTATTTATTTATTTATATTTATTTATTTTATATTTTATTTTTATTTTTATTTATTTATTTACAGTATTTATATTAATTAATTAATTAATTAATTTTTTATATTTATTTATATTTATTTATTTATATTTTTATTTATTAATATTTATTTATTTACAGTATTTATATTCCGCCCTTCTCACCCCGCAGGGGACTCAGGGCGGATTACAATGTACATATACATGGCAAACATGCAATGCCATAGACATACAACATATATAAACAGACATGCAGAGGCTATTTAACATTCCAGCTTTTTTGATGAGGGCATTCTGGCCACCAGGGGAGCTGTCACTTCACCATCCATTTGTGACACTGATGAAGTACTTCCTCATTCTTTGCATGCTTGCTGGAGATTTTTATGGCATCGTAAATTAGTTAAATTAACCTCCCTGCATACGCGGTACCTAAATGTCCTACTTGACAGATGCAACTGTCTTTCGGGCTGCAAAGGTTGACAGCAAACTACACAAATTGGTTGGAAGCTCACTCCAACCTGGGCTGGCTTTGAACTCATGGCAACATTCAATGCCATAAACACACCACATATATAGACAGACACACAGGGACTATTTAACATTCCAGCTTTTTTGATGAGGATATTCTGGCCAACAGGGGAGCTGTTGCTTCCATTTGTGTCACTGATGAAGTACTTCCTCATTCTTTGCATGCTTGCTGGAGATTTTTATGGCATCGTAAATTAGTTATACATGGCAAACATTCGATGCCATAGACACACAACATATATAGACAGACACACAGAGGCTACTTAACATTCCAGGTTTTTTTGATGAGGGTATTCTGGCCGCCAGAATACGCTTCACAGTCCATTTGTGACACTGATGAAGTACTTCCTCATTCTTTGCATGTTTGCTGGAGATTTTTATGGCATCGTAAATTAGTTAAATTAACCTCCCTGCATATGCAGTACCTAAATTTCCTACTGACAGATGCAAGTGTCTTTTGGGCTGCAAAGGTCGACAGCAAGCTACACAAATTGGTCGGAAGCTCACTCCAACCTGGGCTGGCTTCGAATTCATGACCTTTTGACCAGTGGTGGGCTTAATGCCTCTGACTCCCAGTCAGCTGCGCCACAGTCCTGATGAATTTCAATTACATATTTCAATTCGCCCGTATGACACATATTTTCGGCACAATCCGGATAATGTACAACATCACCGAAGCAATCCAGACGCCTCCAGAAGTTAAAATGCCACTGATCCAATTATTATTATTATTAATTAAGCCTCTCTGTCATTTGTGTTTTAAAAAATGATATCAGCAGCCTAATTGTCAGCCTTTTCACTGAGTCATCGGTCCGCATCCACTTGCGTCTCCGCAAAAAGGGGACATCGGAGTAATGCACAAATCTGATACTAATAAGAAAGCGGCTCCGGCGAGCTGGTTGTTTTTCAAGCATTTCCTCTGAAGCACCTGAGCCAAATTATGCCCCCCCCCCCCTCAAGCGAACCCCCGATGATTCAAAGCAAGCCTCTCTGCTGCTCAAGAGCATAATTTAGAGCTGAGTAATCGAATGAGTAAGACTCGGATCCTGTTAGTGGCATGAGCTGGATCTACACTGCCGATCATAATGCAATTCTAAGGGTAGTATATAGTTAGTGTAGATCAGTGTTTCTCAACCTGGGGGTCGGGACCCCTGAGGGGGTCGTGAAGGGGTGTCAGAGGGGTCGCCAAAGACCATCAGAAAACACTGTATTTCTGTTGGTCATGGGGGTTCTGTGTGGGAGGTTTGGCCCAATTCTATCATTGGTGGGGTTCAGAACTCTCCTTGAGTGTAGGTGAACTATAAATCCCAGTATCTACAACTCCCAAATGTCAAAGTCTATTTTCCCCAAACCTGATCAGTGTTCACATTTGGGCATATTGAGTATCTGTGCCAAGTTTGGTCCAGATCCATCATTTTTTGTGCCCACAGTGCTCTCTGCATGCAGGCGAACTACAACTTCCAAACTCAAGGTCAATGCCCACCAAACCCTTCCAGTATTTTCTGTTGATCATGGGATTCTCTGTGCCAACTTTGGTTCAATTCCATTGTTGGTGGGGTTCAGAATCCCAGCAACTACAACTCCCAAATGACAAAATCAATCCCCTTGCCAACCCCACCAGTATTCACATTTGGGCATACCGGGTATTTGTGCCAAATTTGCTCCAGTGAATGAAAATACATCCTGCAGATCATTATTTACATGCCAATTCATAATGTTAGAGTTATGGTTGGGGGTCACCACAACATGAGGAACTGTATTAAGGGGTCTTCGCATTAGGAAGGTTGAGAACCACTGGTGTAGATCCATATGATTACTTACTTACTTACTTGGGCGATTCCTCATTGTCCGAGTAGGACAATCCTCCAGGGTGATCCCTCGATGTCCGAGTAGGATCATCCTCCAGGGTGATCCCTTGATGTCTGAGTAGGATGGTCTTCCAAGGTCAGTGTTCTGTTGGGTCCGTAGGTGACTGTGGAGCCATCTTCTTGACCTGCATCTTCTCCCGCAGTGAGGGCATCGGTTTCCAGGTGGAAGGCAGTCCCGGTCGGGGTTGGCTTGATGCGCCTTCCTCTTGGCACGCTTCTCCCTTTTGCCCTCTACTCGTGCCTCTTCAAATTCTGCAGCACTGCTGGGCACAGTTGACCTCCAGCTGGAGCGGTCAAGGGCCAGGGCTTCCCAGTTCTCAATGTCTATGCCATTTTTAAGGTTGACTTTGAGCCCATCTTTAAATCTCTTTTCCTGCCAACCAACATTCAGTTTTCTGTTCTTGAGTTCGGAGTAGAGAAACTGCTTTGGGAGATGGTGGTCGGGCATCCGGATAACGTTGCCGGTCCAGCGGAGTTGATGGTGGAGGATCATCGCTTCAGTGCTGGTGGTCTTTGCTTCCTCTAGCACGCTGACTTTTGTCCGCTTGTCTTCCCAAGAGATTTGCAGGATTTTCCGGAGGCAGCGCTGATGGAATCGTTACAGGAATTTCATGTGACATCTGTAGACAGTCCATGTCTCGCAGGCATATAGCAGGGTTGGGAGGACAATCTATATAAATAAAAATGTAATGTTAGTTTGTGGGATTAACAGAACTCAGAAACCACTGGGCGAATTGACACCAAATTTGGACACAATACACCTAACAGTCCAATGAGTGACCACACTGGGCCTATACAAAAGACTGTAGAGAGGACATAAATTCTGTATGCCCAACAGGACGCTGGGGTTGCCTCAGATTAAAGACCTTTGGATTTCCTTAAACAGAGTCTTTAGATTGCTTAAAGGTTCAACAAAGTTCTTTATTATTGAAATCAAACAGGTACTTCAAGGCTTTCTTATTAGTCTATTGGCTCTCTCAAACTTGTCCACAGGGGACAGGCACTATCTTCATGACTGTATTTTAACTAATGGGGAAATCCTTAACTTCTAACCTGGGCAGTCTGTCTTTGCCTGTGTTGGCGTGGAGCCCCTACCAACTGCTTCTGGCTGCTGCAAGTGACCCTTACCAAGCAGAGCTTTGTAGACTTCCAGGGGAAAAGAAGATGTTCAGGTTTCCGTGATGGCTGGCTGAAGTGCTGTGGGACCAGATTCCCTCAGCAAAGGAGCTGAAAGGCTGTAAAATCCTCAGCAAAAGAGCTGTGCTGAGACTGCATCTCTCTGGCCAAGCTATGGGGCTGTATATCCCCGGCCAAGCTATGGGGCCTTTTCTCCCCGGCCAAGCTGTAGAAGACGAAGCTTTCTACAGGAGCTCTTGGTTTTATGTCCTGTATGAAAGGCTTCTCTGTGTGGACAGACCCAAAATGGCCCCTATTCCCTCCAAAACCCAAAAAGGGGGCGGGACCAGGGAACCTAACTATAATTGACAGGTCATAGATCCAATAAATGCAAACTAAGGAAAGGCATCGAACTGCAAAGGCGTAGAACTTTAAAATACATGCAGTAATCAACAAATAGCAAGATAAGCTGGAGCTCCTGGTGCGGTTGTCCCAGAACACTTTACTTCTTCTTCCGGCACGCTGACATTTGTCCACTTGTCTTCCCAAGAGATTTGCAGGATTTCATTTATTTATTTATTTATATTTCAAACTTATATGCCGCCACTCCCCTAGGGCTCGGAGCGGCTTACAAGAACAAACTAAAATCTAACACAAATTAAACAAACATATCAAAGATCAAAAGCCTGTCGAAACAAGTATGTCTTACAAGCGCTGCGGAAAGCCGATAAATCCCGCAAGGCACGGACTTCTGGTGGCAGAGTGTTCCATAGCGATGGTGCCACTACTGTGAAGGCTCTGCGTCTGGTTGCTGTTAGACGCAAGGTTTTAAAACTGGGGACTTCCAATAAATCTTGGTCCTCAAAACGGAGGGATCTCTGAGGTTGGTAGGGGGTGAGGCGGTCCCTCAGGTACATCGGCCCCAGACCATATAAGGTTCCGGAGTCAGCGCTGATGGAATCGTTCCAGGAGTTGCATGTGACGTCTGTAGACAGTCCACGTTTTGCAGGCATAGAGCAGGGTTGGGAGGACAATAGCTTTGTAAACAAACACCTTGGTCTCCCTAAGGATGTCCCGGTCCTCAAACACTCTCTGCTTCATTTGGAAAAATGCTGCACTTGCAAAGCTCCTGCGGTGTTGTATTTCAGTGTCGATGTTGACTTTGGTGGAGAGGTGGCTGCCAAGGGAGCGGAAATGGTCAGCATTTTCTAATGTTACACCATTAAGGTGTATTTCTGGCATTGGAGGGGAATTGGCTGGTGCCTTTTGCTGCAAGAGCCCTTCGGTTTTCTTGATGTTCAATGACAGGCAGAGCTTCAACTGACCATTGACCATCCACACTACAGTATTGCATCACTTTGGTGCCACTTTAACTGCTATGGCTCCATGTCATGGAATACTGGGATTTGTAGTTCTATGAAATTGGGTGCCAAGATCCATACAATGCAGTTCAACTGACCATTGACCATCCACACTACAGTATTGTAGCACTTTGGTGCCACTTTCAGTGCAATGGCTCCATGCCATTGAATACTGGGATTTGTAGTTCTATAAAATTGGGTGCCAAGATCCATATGATGCAGTTCAACTGACCATTGACCGCCCACACTACAGTATTGTCACACTTCGGTGCCACTTTCACTGCAATGGCTCCATGCCATAGAATACTGGAATTTTTAGTTATGTGCAATAGATCCACATGTTGCAGTTCAACTGACCATTGACCACCCACACTACAGTATTGTAGCACTTTGGTGCCACTTTCACTGCAATGGCTCCATGCCATGGAATAATGGGATTTGTAGTTCTATGAAATCTGGTGCCAACATCTATATGATGCAGTTCAACTGACCATAGACCACCTACACTACAGTATTGTAGCACTTTCGTGCCACTGTAACTGAAATGGCTCCCTGCCATGGAATACTGGGATTTGTAGTTCTATGAAATCTGGTTTCATGACAAATTTCCAATCCCCACATTCTATTGAAATGTCAGTCCTTTCTTTTCCTGGGAGATGTAGTATATGAACCACAAGGAAGCCCAAAGGTGACACTGTCTCAGCCACTAATGTAGATACTAGCGTCCAGATTGTGGAGTATTTCAGATTTCCATGCAATGGTGATTGGGGTAAGTCTACACTGCAGAATTGATGTGAATTGTTGTCACTTTAGCTGTTGTGTCTTAATGCTAACATAATTTCTAGACAATAACATCTATATAAATAAAAATGTAATGTTCATTTGTGGGGTTAACATAACTCAAAAACCACTGGACGAATTGACACCAAATTTGGACACAAGACACCTCTCAGGCCAACAAGTGACCATCACTCATAAAAACACTGAAAAACACAGCAGAAGGGACTTAAAAGGCCAAAAAAGCAAAAAGATGCTACAGCGCATGTGCAAAAACGACTCCTCCAGCAAACAAAGCACACAATAGAATATTCACACCCTCTTCCGGACTACAGCCCCCAGCATCCCCTATACCAGGCCCTTTAAGAGAGGAGGGTGATCCAAATGCATTGCTTCCAAGATGCAGGCTTTCTTCTCCTTGGATTTCTTTGAGAGCATCCCAATCTCTGCAGATTTCCAATTTCCTATTCCTGGATTGCAACTCCCAGCAATCCTCCAGATAGATAGTTTAGATAGAGATAGGTAGTAGGCCTGGGTAACAACGGAAAAATTTGTTTCTAAAATCGATTCGTTTTTTGGGGTTTTTTGTGTTTTGATATTTAAAAGAATTCCGAAATTTTCCTTAAAAAAAGTTCTATATTTATGAAATTTCGTAAATGGTAAAAAAATTACAAAACAATAACGAAACAATAACGAATCGATTCGTTAAGGGCGGCCGCGATCGCACAATACGCTAAAAAATCTTCTGAAGCTTCCCTCTCCCTCGGTTGTTGGCTGTTGGCGTGATATTATAATTTTTTTTCACTAATTAAACAAAAAACAACTATAAAACTTGCCCCAGACATGCGGAAATAATAACGAAACGACCTCAAACCAATAACAAAACGAATACATAACGAAATACGAAGCATTTACGAAACGAATTGAAAAATTCGTTTTGTTTTTAAGTTGCTCCAGAATGGTTCGTTATCGCTTCGTTAACAAAAAAAATAATGAATTTTTAACGAATTACGAATTAACGAAACGAAACCACCCAGCCCTAATAGGTAGGTAGATAGATGGATCAGGAGGACTGCTGGGAGTTGCAGTCCAAGAATAGGTAGAGAAGGAAGAAAGGGGAGAAAGAGAAAAGGAAAGAAAAGGGGGAAGGAAGGGAAGAGGAAGAGAAGGAAGGAAAGAGAGAAGGAAAGGAAAAAGGGAAGGAAGGCAGGAAAGAGGGAAGGAAGGAAGGAGAGAAAGAGGAAGGGAAAGAAAAGGGGGGAAGGAAGGGAAGAGGAAGAGAAGGAAGGAAAAAGAGAAGGAAGGAAAAAGAGAAGGAAAGAAAAAAGGGAGGGAAGGAAGGAAAGAGGGAAGGGAAAAAAGGAGAGAAAGGGGAAGGGAAAGAAAGAGGGGAAGGGAAGAGGAAGAGAAAGAAGGAATGAGAGAATGAAAGAAAAAAATGGAAGGAAGGAAGGAAAGAGGGAGGAAAGGAAGGAGAGAAAGAGGAAGGGAAAGAAAAGGGGGAAGGAAGGGAAGAGGAAGAGAAGGAAGGAAGGAGAGAAGGAAAGAAAAAAGGGAAGGAGAGAAGGAAGGAAGGAGAGAAAAGGAAAGAAAAGGGGGAAGGAAGGGAAGAGGAAGAGAAGGAAGGAACGAGAGAAGGAAATAAAAAAGGGAAGGAAGGAAAGAAAGAGGAAGGGAAAGAAAAGGGGGAAGGAAGGGAAGTGGAAGAGAAGGAAGGAGAGAAGGAAAGAAAAAAGGGAAGGAAGGAAAGAGGGAAGGAAGGAAGGAAGGAAGGAAGGAAGGAAGGAAGGAAGGAAGGAAGGGAAAGAAAAGGGGGGAAGGAAGGGAAGAGGAAGAGAAGGAAGGAAGGAGAGAAAGAGGAAGGGAAAGAAAAGGGGGAAGGAAGGGAAGTGGAAGAGAAGGAAGGAGATAAGGAAAGAATAAAAGGGAAGGAGAGAAAGAAAGAAGGAGAGAAAGAGAGAGGGAAGGTTGGCCACAGCAACATGTGGCATGTACAGCTAGTATACTATAAATTAAGAACCTTAACCATATTACACATAAAACAACACATACATGAAAATCGCATCATTAAAACATATAAATTGAGGCAGGTATTTAAAATAACACAATCTGGAAGCATAAGTCAGAAGCCATTCCAATTGTCATTTGCAATTGTTTGTTAGTGCACTGAGATATCAATGGATGCCTTTTCACTGCGCAAATGCTTAGTCCCACAACCAGGATTTAACTTTCTTCATGAAGGACAGGACGGAAGGGGCTGATATAATTTCCCTGGGGACAGAGTTCCACAGGCAAGGGGCCACCACTGAGAAGGTCCTGTCTCTCATCTCCCCGATCAAGAGCAGGGCCTCCCGGATGATCTTAATTTCTGAGATGGTTCATAGGAGGAGATACGTTCGGACAGGTAAGCTGGGCTGGAACCGTTTACGGCATTATAGGCTTGAGCCAGCACTTTGAATTGTGCTCAGTAGCAGACTGGCAGCCAGTGGAAATGGTGCAACAAGGGAGTTGTGTGCTCCAGTGAGGATTCTGGTTGCTGCCCTTTGGACTACCTAAAGCTTCCGAACAGTCTTCAAAGGCAACCCCAGGTAGAGTGCATTGCAGTAGTCTATTTGAGATGTAACAAGAGCATGGACCACCATGATCAAATCTGACTTCCCAAGGTATGGGCACCACTTGTGCACAAGTTTTAATTCTGCAAAATCGTCTAGATCCAGGGATGACATGCTCCCCATGCTCTATTCTGCCTTGGTTAGACCACACCTGGAATATTGTGTCCAATTCTGGGCACCACAATTCAAGAGAGATCTTGACAAGCTGGAATGTGTCCAGAGGAGGGCGACTAAAATGATAAAGGGTCTGGAGAACAAGCCCTATGAGGAGCGGCTTAGAGCTGGGCATGTTGAACCTGAAGAAGAGAAAGCTGAGAGGAGACATGATAGCCATGTATAAATATATGAGGGGAAGTTCTAGGGAGGAGGGAGCAAGCTTGTCCTGGAGACAAGGACGCAATAAAACAATGGCTTCAAACTATAACAAAGGAGATTCCACCTGAACATTAGGAAGAACTTCCCGAATGTGAGAGCTGTTCAGCAGTGGAACTCTCTGCCCCGGAGTGTGGTGGAGGCTCCTTCTTTGGAAGCTTTGAAACAGAGGCTGGATGGCCATCTGTCGGGGGTGCTTTGAGTGCAATTTTCCTGCTTCTTGACAGAATGGGGTTGGACTGGATGGCCCACCAGGTCTCTTCCAACTCTATGAATCCAGGAGAACTCCCAAGTGGTGGACCTGCATCTTCAGGAGGACTAAAGACCTTGTAAAACTACAACTCCCAGCCTCTAGGTTTGGAAACCATTTGCTGCCCTTTGTGGTAGCGAATTCCACAGTTTGCTTGAGCACAAAAACCAGCCTTTCTCTCTCTCTCTCTTTCTTCCAACCACCATTTACTGCCATTTCCAAGCATTAGGCGCAAGGAGGAAATGCGCCTCCGCGCATCATATTAAGTGCACATTTTGGCCGAGTATTCTTGTAAAAATGAAGATTAATGGGGAAATGTGATGGGACAGAGTTAGGCGTGAACCCGTGCGGAAGTAACACGGGCCAGAAATAGCTTTAATCTAGCCTTCCCTCGGAAAAAAAAAATTGCTTTCAAGGGACTTCAAATGTCAGCGTTTGGAGAAGGTTTGGATACCATTAGTGTGTACTTTGGGGCTTTCTGGCGCATGCCAGAAATGCGCAGAGGCAATCTATGCATCTGGGTGTATCCTGGTCCCAATCAATTATAGCGTCATGATTTATTATCATCATCATCATCATCATCATCGCTACCCTTATAGTTGTTTTTAGTGCCACTGGCTGCATCTACACTATCGAATTAATGCAGTTTGACACACTTTAGTTATATCCTGCTTTTTGTCCTGAAACCAGGATTAAAACCAGTTCAGAATGGGAAGAAAATACAATACACTTTCAATACCTTGGCAGCCACCTCTCCACAAATGTCAACATTGACACTGAAATACAACACCGCCTGAGCTCTGCGAGTGCAGCATTTTTCCGAATGAAGCAGAGAGTGTTTGAGGACCGAGACATCCGTAGGGAGACCAAGGGGCTTGTCTATAAAGCTATTGTCCTCCCAACCCTGCTCTACGCCTGCGAGACGTGGAATGTCTACAGACATCACATGCAACTCCTGGAACAATTCCATCAATGTTGTCTCCGAAAAATCCTGCAAGTCTCTGTAGATCTTAGAAAACTATTTCTTGATTTAAGTCATTGATGTGCTGGCTGATACCCAAACGGGATAAGCTGGAGATGTCTCTGCCTTGGTTCTTTCAGTATTGGCTGCTATTTCCCGGCGGATGTCAGGTGGTGCGATACCGGCTAAGCAGTGTAATTTCTGTAGGGCGCAGACACCCCGTGATAATGCGTCATGTCTCATTAAGAGCCACATCCACTGTTTTAGCGTGGTGAGATGTGTTCCACACTGAGAATGCATACTCAGCAGCAGAGGAGCATAACACAAGGGCAGATGTCTTCACTGTGTCTGGTTGTGATCCCCAGGTTGTGCCAGTTTGCTTTCGTATGATATTGTTTCTAGCACCCACTTTTTGCTTGATGTTCAGGCAGTGCTTCTTGTAGGTCAGAGCACGGTCCAGAGTGACTCCCAGGTATCTGGGTGTGCTGCAATGTTCCAGTGGGATTCCTTCCTTCCCAGGTAATAATCCTCAGAGCTTGGGATGCTTGTCTGTTCTTAAGGTGAAAGGCACATGTCTGTGTTTTAGGTGGATTAGGGATCAGCTGGGTTTCCCTGTAATAGGCAGTAAGAGCACCTAGAGTAGTGGTTCTCAACCTGGGGTCCCCAGATGTTTTTGGCCTACAACTCCCAGAAATCCCAGCCAGTTTACCAGCTGTTATGATTTCTGGGAGTTGAAGGCCAAGAACATCTGGGGACCCCAGGTTGAGAACCACTGACCTAGAGCTTCGGAGAGCTTGTGTTCAACCATCTCAAAGCTCCCTGCTTGAGCGGTAATGGCACGATCATCAGCATAGATGAAACTCTCTGTCTCTTCTGGCAGTGGCTGGTCATTTGTCATAATGAGATGACATCTCTAATAGCTCAACTGTGGTGAGATCACGAAGCCAATTCGGAGCAAGGGCAGGGCGAAGGACTTGCAAGTGCGATAAAATCAATGCGCCAAGCTGTAAAAGAGCAGTAAAGGGTTATTATATTTTCCTCTCTTCCCAAATTGCAGCAGTCTTCTCAGAAGCCTTTTCCCCGCCATGTCCCCGTCCTGCGACAGCTCTTCGTCTCCCAGCCGTCGACGACAGAGCAGCTAATTGCCTTTTTTGCAATTGCTATTTCCGCGCGCGCAGGCTCTGCGGCTTCATTGAAATGCATTTCCCAATTATCAGAGGGACCAGGCGGGATGGCAGCACTGCGGAGGCCATACATCCTCGGGAAGGAGGCCTGCCTTGGGCTGGACCAGAGGCAATGAAGACAAGGAGAGATGTTTTCTCCTCCCTTCGGTGTATTGCAGTACTCATTTGTTTTCAGGCTTTAGCTCACCCCCGAGTTCAAGGGAATGAGCCGCCTTCGCATGAGTAGGCATTTAGAGCATCATTAAGGGAGCCTTGGCTGCATCAATCACAGAGGGTGAGCTGAACAAACAGGTGAGGGCTCACCTTTGCCGCTGCCCGCCTCCAGCGAGCGTTGTTTTGGTGTTGGCTTCTTATGCACAAAATGAGATATTTGCAAGCTTAAGATTGCCTGGAGACTTCTGCCTTTACACTGGGTCAATGGAAATGGGCAAAGCAGAGCGCTTTCATCGTTGGACTATGATTCTGGAGACCAGGGTTCGAATCCCATGGAAACCCATTAGGTGACACTCTCTCAGCCTTGAAGTCGAACATGACCTCCCCCCCAATAAAAGATAGTAACTTATAGTTTTGCTAAGGACCAGACTGGATAATAAGGATTGCTGTGCTGTTCATTCGTTCAGTCGTCTCCGACTCTTTGTGACCTCATGGACCAGCCCATGCCAGAGCTCCCTGTCAGCCGTCACCACCCCCAGCTCCTTCAAGGTCAGTCCAGTCACTTCAAGGATGCCATCCATCCATCTTGCCCTTGGTCGGCCCCTCTTCCTTTTGCCTTACACTTTCCCCAGCATCATTGTCTTCTCTAGGCTTTGCTGTCTCCTCATGATGTGGCCAAAGGACTTCCACTTTGTCTCTAGTCTCCTTCCCTCCAGTGAGCAGCCGGGCTTTCTTTCCTGGAGGATGGACTGGTTGGATCTTCTCGCAGTCCAAGGCACTCTCAGCACTTTCCTCCAACACCACAGCTCAAAAGCATCTCTCTTCCTTCGCTCAGCCTTCCCGAAGGTCCAGCTCTCACATCCGTAGGTGACTACTACAGGGAAGACCATGGCTTTGACTAGGCAATGGATCTTGGTTGCCAGTCTGATGTCTCTACTCTTTACTATTTTATTGAGATTGGACATTGCTCTCCTCCCAAGAAGGAAGCGTCTTCTCATTTCCTGGCCACAGTCTGCATCTGCACTCATCTTTGCGCCTAGAAATACAAAGTCTGTCACAGCCTCCACGGTTTCTCCTTCTATTTTCCAGTTGTCAATCATTCTTGTTGCCATAATCTTGGTTTTTTTGACGTTTAGCTGCAACCCGGCTTTTGCGCTTTCTTCTTTCACCTTGATTAGAAGGCTCCTCAGCTCCTCCTCGCTTTTGGCCATCAGAGTGGTGTCATCTGCATATCTGAGGTTGTTAACGTTTCTTCCAGCAATAATAAGGATTAATTTGACACTAACAACAACAAGGACCCTTCCCATGTTAGATAGTGTGTACATTTAATCAAGGTTTTATGCCCTATGTTTCATATATAGCAGAAGGTAACACATTTATTACTGAGAAACCACTTCCCTTTACACTTATGCAGTCTCTTGAACTTCTATGGGACTCTGGTGGGAGGGATAAGTGGGTATATTTACTATAACATGATTTCTATATTTTCATATTTTCTCCCTGTGTGTCTGACCTTTTCCTGACCCTTTTGCCCCATTTCCCTTTTGGAAAAAAAATGTATAAACATGTAGGGAAGCCACCCTGGCCCTGGAAAGGAAAGGAAATACCAGCTGAAAGAACCCTCATCAAAAGGCACTCTTTGCATGGACAATAACAAAGGCTCGTAAGCACTGGCCTTGGAGGTTTTGGCCACCAGAGGAAACGGCCACTTGGCAACTATTGATTATATCACAATGGGACAGAGGGGAGCCTTCGGAAAGCTGCACCTCTTCCTGATATGCCACCTATTCAATCTCTCTCACTAAAACATCCACCTAAGTTTCCCCCATTGTTCCTCTGTCTTGGCATGGAAGAAAATCCGGATTATGGTGGTATCACCAGATATCAATGTTTATTGCAGCCGTTCAGAACAATAGCCTGGCTAGCTTGTAGGCCTTTAGGACTCGCCAGCCCCTTGGACATTTCCTGAATTTCCATAATCCACTCAAAAATGCATTGTATTCCCTTGTCCCTCCTCCCTCCTCTCTCCCTCCTGATTCGTCGAAGCGCCAAGGCGGCAGAAGCCCTCTGATTGGCCCAGGTGTGCAGCAGAAACCTTGTGATTGGCTCAGGCACTCGAGAGGCGGCCGAGCCTCCTCCCAGCTGTTGAAGCACCGGCCAATCATTTTCAAGCCGGGCAGAGGGCGGGGAGCGGGAGATTCAAGCTGGGCCTAACAGTGGGAGCTCACGCCGCTCCCCAGATTTGAGCCTGCGACCTTTTGGTGAGCAAGTTCAGCAGCCCACTGCACCACCGAGGGCACCTTGGGAGAGATAAAGTGGGGTATGAATAGACATTATTATTATTATTATTATTATTATTATTATTATTATTGGAGCCCCCGGTGGCGCAGTGGGTTAAAGCACTGAGCTGCTGAGCTTGTTGATCGAAAGATCACAGGTTCGATTCCGGGGAGCGGCGTGAGCTTCCGCTGTCAGCCCCAGCTTCTGCCAACCTAGCAGTTCGAAAACATGCAAATATGAGTAAATCAATAGGTACTGCTTCGGCAGGAAGATAACCGCATTCCTTGCAGTCATGTCGGCCACATGACCTTGGAGGTGTCTATGGACAACGCCGGCTCTTCGGCTTAGAAATGGAGATGAGCACCACACCCCAGAGTCAGAAATGACTGGACTTAATGTCAGGGGACTACCTTTACCTATTACCTATTATTATTATTATTATTATTATTATTATTATTACAATTAGTTAAATAATTTACATTAAATATTTAAATAAGCTCTTTCACCCACCTTTTCTGGTTAGGAAAGGTACTGGAGGGTGAAATAGCACATTTTGCTTTTTATGACAATGGAGATGCATTTATGTGTCACCTGAAGGTCCAGGAACAAGGTAAGAACACCAACTGAAAAAATAGCAATGCAATTCAAATGCAATGAACTCAAACCATATAACGTCAATTAAAAAGCATTCAAAAGTTAAAACTAGGAGAGGCGCCTGGTCCGATTAGAAGGCTGCTTGGAAGCACTTGGTCACTCAAAGCCTTCTTCCAGGATGCTGTTAAAAATGATATGTATATATCGAATGGCAGGCTCAAAAGTTCAAAGCCAAGTTCCCGACACGAATGCCTTACCTTTAATCTCACCTGCGCATCTTCATTGCTTCTGGCAGGCATGGAGAGCGAAATCTCTCCTCGGTCAGCTGCTAAATGCCATTGCCTTTTGCTGATCAGATGGCAGATATCAAAAACTGAAGTCAAGCATCCAAGGTCAGGGATATCAAAAATGGGAGTCATTTCAGCCCAATGTACTTAAGGCACTCTGCACATGCTCTATTGTCCTCTTTCAGCATGCACTTAGACTCAATGAATGCAGTTTTGACACTACTTGGATTGTCATGGCTCCATGCTGAGGAATTTTGGGAGATATAGTTTTGACAATACATTTTATGGCAAGGAAAAGACCTTGTAAAACTACAACTCCCAGCACATGGTGCCATGGCAGTTCAAGAAGGGTCAAGCTTCAGTCATTCTACTCCAAAGTGATGGAATCCTGGGAGTTGTAGTTTTGGTGACGCAGCCTAAGGCAGGGATGGCCAAAGACCTTGGGAAACGACAACTCCCAGGAAATCAGTGCATGGTGCTATGGCAGTTCAAGTTGGGACAAACTGCAATCATTCTGCTCCAAAGTGATGGAATCCTGGGAGTTGTAGTTTTGGTGATGCAGCCTATGGCAGGGATGGCCAAAGACCTTGAGAAACTACAACTCCCAGGATTTCAGCGCATGGCGCTATGGCAGTTCAAGTTGGGACAAGTTGTAATCATTCTGCTCCAAAGTGATGGAATCCTGGGAGTTGTAGTTTTGGTGACACACCCTATGGCAAAGATGGCTGAAGACATTGTAAAACTACAATTCCCTTGATTTCAGCACATGGAGCCATTGCAGTTCAAGTGGGGTCAAGCTTCCTTCATTCTATTCCAAAGTGATGAAATCCTGGGAGTTGTAGTTTTGATGACACAATTTATTGCAGAGGTAGCAAAAGACCTTGGGAAACTATGACTCCCAGGATTCCAGAGTGTTTATCAAGGGCAGTTCAAGTGAGATCAAGCTACATTCATTTACTCCAAAGTGATGGAATCCTAGGAGTTTTGGTGGCACACCCTATGGCAAAGATGGCTAAAGACCTTTTAAAACTACAGCTCCCAGGATGGTGACATACCCTATGGCGGAGATGGCTAGAGACCCTGGGAAACGATGACTTCCAGGATCATAGCACATGGAGTCATGACAATTCAAGTGAGGTTAAGCTGCAGTCATTCTACTCCAAAATGATAGAATCTTGGTAGTTGTAGTTTAAGTAACCCCCTCTATGGCAGAGATGGCCAAAGACCTTGTAGAACTACAACTCCCAGGATGGTGACACACCCTATGGCAGAGATGGCTAGAGATCCTGGGAAACTACAACTTCCATGATTGTAGCACACGGTGTCAAAGCTGTTCAAGTGAGATCAAGCTGCATTCAGTCTACTCCAAAGTGATGGAATCCTGGGAGTTGTAGTTTTAGTGACACCCTCTATAGTAGAGATGGTCAAAGACCTTGTAAAACTACAACTCCCAGGATTCCAGAGCTTTGAGCAAGGGCCGTTTCAAGCGAGGTCAAGCTGCATTCAGTCTACTCCAAAGTGATGGAATCCTGGGAGTTGTAGTTTTAGTGACACCCTCTATAGTAGAGATGGTCAAAGACCTTATAAAACTACAACTCCCAGGATTCCAGAGCTTTGAGCAAGGGCCGTTTCAAGCGAGGTCAAGCTGCATTCAGTCTACTCCAAAGTGATGGAATCCTGGGAGTTGTAGTTTTAGTGACACCCTCTACAGTAGAGATGGTCAAAGACCTTATAAAACTACAACTCCCAGGATTCCAGAGCTTTGAGCAAGGGCTGTTCAAGCGAGGTCAAGCTGCATTCAGTCTACTCCAAAGTGATGGAATCCTGGGAGTTGTAGTTTTGGTGGTGCCCTCTATAGCAGAGATGGCCAAAGACTTTGTAAAACTACAACTCCCAGGATTCTAGAGCTTTGAGCAAGGGCTGTTCAAGCGAGGTCAAGCTGCATTCAGTCTACTCCACAAAGTGTTAGAGTCCTGAGAGTTGTAGTTTCCCAAGGTCTCTAGCCATCCCTGCCATAGGGTGTGTCACCATCCTGGGAGTTGTAGTTCTACAAGGTTTTTGGCCATCTCTGCCATAGAGGGGGTAACGCAAACTACAACTCCTAGGATTCTATCACTTTGGAGTAGAATGACTGCAGCTTGACCTCACTTGAATTGTCATGACTCCATGTGCTACAATCCTGGAAGTCGTAGTTTCCAAGGGTCTATCGCCATCTCTGCCATAGAGTGTGTCACCATCCTAGGAGTTGTAATTTTACAAGGTCTTTGGCCAGCTCTGCCATAGAGGGTACCACCAAAACTACAACTTCCAGGGTGCTGGTGCCAAAGGGAAACCAATGGGAAAAATCTCATGACTTTTTGGAAAGGTAATGCGCAGGGATGAGAGCAAGGATGCTCAGCCCGGTAGCAAGCATAGCCGAAAGGATCTCTTATTTTGCAAGTGATTACAAGCTGAGCAGAAGTCCGCGCGGAGATTTATCGGCCGTGGCAACAAAAGGCTAATGTAATTTTAGGCTACATTAATACAACCGCGGCGCAAGAGGCAATATTTCTGCTCTTCTGCCACGCCAGCCCAACCTTGTCTGATGGACTGGGATGGATTTCTGGGCAAAGGAGGCAAATCCGAACGGGTTTCGGAAGGACACTAACGGCATCGCAAACCCCTCCTGCGAGGAAGGCTGTGTCCACACTTTTAAGGACCCGAAATCCAGACTAAATCTGGCCCGCCGCACCCATATGATATAAACAATGCATATGTTGAGTATCCCGTATCCGAAATGCTTGAGACCAGAAGTGTTTTGGACGTCGGATTCTGGAATAACTGTATTTGCATAAGTCCATCTACACTGGAGAATGAATGCACTTTGACACTACTTTCACTGTCATGGCTTCATGCGGTGCAATCCTGGGAGCTGTAGTTTCACAAGGTCTTTGTGGCTCCATGCAATGATATCCTGGGAGATGTAGTTACAAGGTCCTCATGGCTCCATGTGATGGAATCCTGTCAGATGTAGTTACAAGGTCCTTATGGCTCCATATGATTGACTCCTAGGAGTTGTAGTTTTACAAGGTCCTCATGACTCCATGCGGTGGAATCCTGGAAGATATCGTTTTACGAGGCTCCAT
The DNA here is from genome assembly GCF_037176765.1 of Anolis sagrei. Classification (NCBI taxonomy): domain Eukaryota; kingdom Metazoa; phylum Chordata; class Lepidosauria; order Squamata; family Anolidae; genus Anolis; species Anolis sagrei. The sequence continues at coordinate 105,350,574 of NC_090034.1, forward strand.
GTGATGGAATCCTGTGAAATGTAGTTTTACAAGAAACTCATGACTCCATGCGATGGAATGCTGTGAGATGTAGTTTCACAAGGTCCTTGTGGCTCCATGCAACTGAATCCTGTGAGATGTAGTTTTACAAGGTCCTCATCGGTCAGTGCAATGAAATCCTGGGAGTTGGAGTTTCACAAGGACCTCATGGCTCCATGCGATTGAATCCTGTGAGATGTAGTTGCACAAGGTCCTCGTGGTTCCATGTGATGGAAGATGTAGTTTTACTAGGTCCTCATGGGTCAGTGTAAAGAAATCCTGGGAATTGGAGTTTCACAAGGACCTCATGGCTCCATGCGATGGAATCCTGGGAGATGTCGTTTCACAAGGTCCTCATGCTCCATGTGATAGAATCCTGGGAGATGTAGTTTTACAGGGTCCTCATGGCTCCATGAGATGGAATCTTGGGAGTTGTCGTTTTACAAGGTCCTCATGGGTCAATGCAATGAAATCCTGGGAGTTGGAGTTTCACAAGGACCTCATGGCTCCATGCAATGGAATCCTGGAAGATGTAGTGTTACTAGGTCCTCATGGTTCCGTGCAATGAAATCCTGGGATCTTTGTCACAAAACCTTCCCAATTTGGGCCTAGGAGCCAGTGAAGATCAGCATGCTCTTTGGCATGCAAATGAGCTAATTGGTATGCTAATGAGGCTGGGAGTTATAGTTTCACAAGGACCTCATGGCTCCATGCAATGGAATGCTGGGAGATGTAGTTTTACTAGATTCTCATGACTCCATGCAATGAAATCCTGGGAGTTGTAGTTTTACAAGGATCTCATGGCTCCATGCGATGAAATCCTGGGAGTTGTAGTTTTACTAGATTCTCATGGCTCCATGCAATGAAATCCTGGGAGTTGTAGCTTTAAAAGGTCCTCATGGCTCCATGAGATGGAATCCTGGGAGTTGTAGTTTTACAAGGTCCTCATCCTTCTCTGCCCACGAGTATTGGTGCCACCCCGAACTACAACTCCCAGGATTCCATAGGAGTTAAATCACATTAACTCGACAGTGTAGATGCACTCTAGGAGCTGAGACCCAAGTCTAAAGTTGACTTCCTTTTATATTTCATACAGTATATATCTCACACACATATTCTGGCCATTTTATACCCAATATTTGCAATAATTTGGCGACTGGAACTGGTTTGGGGTGCATTGAGCCACCAGAAACCAAAGGTGACACACTCTCAGCCACAAATGCAGGCAATTCTGGATTTGGGAATATTTCACACTCCAGATAAGGATGCTCAACCTGCATATGGGAGACGTAGCACATTATTCACATCCTGGGAGGGAAATTAATTGGCAAGAGCCAAAAAGAGGACAAACCGCCCCTCGTTCAGAAAACCAATTTATATTTGAAAATATTGAGTCGCTAATGGAGAGGGGGCCAGATCCCTGGGCGCAAAGGCCTAATTTTTGTCACGAAACCTTCCCAATTTGGGCCTAGGAGCCGGTGAAGATCAGCATCCTCTTTGGCATGCAAATGAGCTAATTGGTATGCTAATGAGGCAGCATAATGAGCTCATTGTGCTGGCAAACGGCGTATTGTTATGCTAATGAGCAGGCAGCCAAAAGGAGCCCCCCTCCCTCCTTTTTTCCGTTCTGGCAATTAGCTTGTTGTGGCAAGAGGCTCGTTATTATGCTAATGAGGCCAAGGAGGTAATTAACTCATTATGCTAACAAGCTTTTTATTATCACTATTATGACTATTATTATATTACTGTTATTATGATGGGTTTCCTCCATCAGGGTTTTTTTTCCTGATGCTTTGGGGAATTTTGTGCAAATTTGTCAAGGGACGTCTGCTGGAGAGATGGGATAACAAGAAGCACTATATCTCCCCAAGTCCATCCTTGAGAATTTGGGGCTCTAAACATGTGCAGAGTGCCACCTGCAGAACACCTCCTTGGGTGCATTTACACCATAGAATGAATGCAGTTTGGCATCATTTTAAACTGCTATGGGATCTTGGGAGCTGTAGTTTGCACCCTTTGGCAGAGAAGGCCTTGGAAAACTATAACTCCCAGGATTCCATATCCTTGAGCCATGGCAGTCCAAGTGGGGTCAAACGGTATTCATTCTATAGGATAGATGCAATTCTGTAGCCAATGCTATGGGATCCCGGGAGCTGTAGTTTGCACCCTTTGGCAGAGAAGGCCTTGGAAAACTATAGCTCCCAGGATTCTATATCCTTGAGCCATGGCAGTCCAAGTTGTGTCAAACGGTATTCATTCTATAGGATAGATACAATTCTGTAGCTCAGTGCTATGGGATCCTGGGAGCTGTAGTTTGCACCCTTTGGCAGAGAAGGCCTTGGAAAACTACAGCTCTCAGGATTCCATATCCTTGAGCCATGGCAGTCCAAGTGGGGTCAAACGGCATTCATTCTATAGGATAGATGCAATTCTGTAGCCCAGTGCTATGGGATCCTGGGAGCTGTAGTTTGCACCCTTTGGCAGAGAAGGCCTTGGAAAACTACAACTCTCACTATTCCATATCCTTGAGCCATGGCAGTCCAAGTGGGGTCAAACGGCATTCATTCTATAGGATAGATGCAATTCTGTAGCCAATGCTATGGGATCCTGGGAACTGTAGTTTGCACCCTTAGGTAAAGAAGGCCTTGGAAAACTATAACTCCCAGGATTCCATATCCTTGAGCCATGGCAGTCCAAGTGGGGCCAAACAGCATTCATTCTAGAGGATAGAGGCATACAAAGGGAAGCTCTTAATGGCATGAGCAGCCGTTGCAACACAGAACTCCTAATCCAGGGACCTTGTCAAACCTCAACTCCCAGAATTCTATAGCATAAGCCTGCAATGTACCCCTAGTTTCATCCCCAAATACAAGCTAAGAGTAAGGACTTTGAGATACTTGTTGCTGTATGCCTTTGAGTAGTTTCTCTGGCTTTTAATAAACCTTAGGCCCAGTGCTGCGGATTCCTGGGAGTTGTAGTTCCTCAAGGTCTTTTGCTTTCTCCTATCAAAGAGTGCTGGTTCCTTGGCAAACTACAACTTCCAGGATTTCTAACACTGAAACACTGACGTTATAAATGTCCCAAGTGCATGAATTCTACCGATGTATCCTAAATATCTCACCAAACTACAACTCCCAATATTTCATAGCATTGACCTCACTTGTACTGCCATGGCCCAATGCTGTGGAACCCTGAGAGCTGTAGTTTCTCAAGTTCTTTCACCTTCCCCTGTCAAAGTGTGCTGGTTCCCCAGAAAACTACAACTCCCAGGATTTCATAGCATTGAACAATTGAAGTTAAAAAAATATCCCAGTGTATTCATTCTACAGGTGTATGCTAAACATCTCACCAAACTAGAACTCCCAGGATTTCATAGTATTGACCTCACTTGAATTGGCATGGTCCAATTCTGTGGAACCCTGGGAGTTGTAGTTTCTCAAGGACTTTCACCTCCCCTGTCAAAAACTGCTGGTTCCCCAGAAAACTACAACTCACAGGATTTCATAGCACTGAACAATTGAAGTTAAAAAATATCCCAGGATTTCATAGCATTGACCTCACTTGAATTGGCATGGCCCAATGTGTGGAACCCTGGGAGTTGTAGTTTCTCAAGGCCTTTCACCTCCCCTACCAAAGAGTGCTGGTCCCCCAGCAAACTACAACTCCCAGATTTCCATAATATTGAACAATTGCAGTTAAAATGTCAAACTGCATTAATTCTAAAGATGTACTCTAAATAGCTCACTAAACTACAACTCCAATGATTTCATAGCATTGATCTCACATGAATTGGCGTGATCCAATGCCGAGGAACCCTGGGAGCTGTAGTTTCTCAAGATCTTTCACCTCCCCTGCCAAAGAGTGTTGGTTCCCCAGCAAACTACAACTCCCAGGTTTCCATAGCATTGCGGATAAAAATATCAAAGTGCATTAATTCTACAGATGTATGCTAAACATCTCGGCAAACTACAACTCCCAGGTTTCCATAGCATTGAACCATTGCGATTAAAAATGTCCAAGTGCATTAATTCTACAGATGTACCATAAACACCTCAGCAAACTACAACTCCCAGGTTTCCATAACATTGAACCATTGCGATTAAAAATGTCCAAGTGCATTAATTCTACAGATGTACCCTAAACATCTCACCAAACTACAACTCCCAGCTTTTGCAGTTTAAAATGTCCAAGTGCATTAATTCTACAGATGTACGCTAAACACCTCAGCAAACTACAACTCCCAGGTTTCCATAACATTGAACCAATGCAGTTTAAAATGTCCAAGTGCATTAATTCCACAGATATACCCTAAACATCTCACCAAACTACAACTCCCAGGTTTTGCAGTTAAAAATGTCCAAGTGCATTAATTCTACAGACGCACCCTAAACATCTTGCCAAACTACAATTTCCAGGTTTCCATAACATTGAACCATTGTGGTTTAAAGTGTCCAAGTGCATTAATTCTACAGATGTACCCTAAACATCTCACGAAACTACAACTCCCAGTTTTTCATAAAATTGAACCATTGCAGTTTAAAATGTCCAAGTGCATTAATTCTACAGATGCACCCTAAACATCTCACCAAACTACAACTCCCAGCTTTTGCAGTTAAAAATGTCCAAGTGCATTAATTCTACAGATGTACCCTATACATCTCACCAAACTACAACTCCCAGGTTTCCATAACATTGAACCATTGCAGTTTAAGATGTCCAAGTGCATTAATTCTACAGATGTACCCAAAACATCTCACCAAACTACAACACCCAGGTTTCCATAACATTGAACCATTGCAGTTAAAAATGTCCCAAGTGCATTACTTCTACAGATGTACCCTAAACACCTCACCAAACTACAACTCCCAGGATTTAATTGCAGTTAAAAATGTCCAAAGTCCATTAATTCTACAGATGTACCCTAAACATCTCACCAAACTACAACTCCCAGGTTTCCATTGCATTGAACCATTGCAGTTAAAAATGTCCCAAGTGCATTACTTCTACAGATGTACCCTAAACACCTCACCAAACTACAACTCCCAGGATTTCATTGCAGTTAAAAATGTCCAAAGTCCATTAATTCTACAGATGTACCCTAAACATCTCACCAAACTACAACTCCCAGTTTTTCATAAAATTGAACCATTGTAGTTTAAAATGTCCAAGTCCATTAATTCTACAGATATACCCTAAACATCTTGCCAAACTACAACTCCCAGGTTTCCATAGCATTGACCTATTGCAGTTAAAAATGTCTGAAAGTCCATTACTTCTACAGATGTACCCTAAACATATCACCAAACTACAACTCCCAGGTTTTGCAGTTAAAAATGTCCGAGTGCATTAATTCTACAGATGTACCCTAAACACCTCAGCAAACTACAACTCCCAGGTTTCCATAGCATTGAACCATTGCAGTTTAAAATGTCCAAGTGCATTAATTCTACAGATGTACCCTAAACACCTCAGCAAACTACAACTCCCAGTTTTCCATAGCATTGAACCATTGCAGTTTAAAATGTCCAAGTGCATTAATTCTACAGATGTACCCTAAACACCTCAGCAAACTACAACTCCCAGTTTTCCATAGCATTGAACCATTGCAGTTTAAAACGTCCAAGTGCATTAATTCTACAGATGTACCCTAAACATATCACCAAACTACAACTCCCAGGTTTTGCAGTTAAAAATGTCCGAGTGCATTAATTCTACAGATGTACCCTAAACACCTCGGCAAACTACAACTCCCAGGTTTCCATAGCATTGCGGATAAAAATGTCCGAGTGCATTAATTCTACAGATGTATCCTAAACACCTCAGCAAACTACAACTCCCAGTTTTCCATAGCATTGAACCATTGCAGTTTAAAATGTCCAAGTGCATTAATTATACAGATATACCCTAAACACCTCACCAAACTACAACTCCCAGGATTTCATTGCAGTTAAAAATGTCCCAAAATCCATTAATTCTACAGATGTACCCTAAACACCTCACCAAACTACAGCTCCCAGGATTTCATTGCAGTTAAAAATGTCCCAAAGTCAATTAATTCTACAGATGTACCCTAAACATCTCGGCAAACTACAACTCCCAGGTTTCCATAGCATTGAACTATTGGAGTTTAAAATGTCCAAGTGCATTAATTCTTCAGATGTACCCTAAACATCTCACCAAACTACAACTCCCAGCTTTTGCAGTTAAAACTGTCCAAGTGCATTAATTCTACAGATGTACCCTAAACATCTCACCAAACTACAACTCCCAGGTTTCCATAGCATTGAACTATTGCAGTAAAAAATGTCCAAGTGCATTAATTCTACAGATGTACCCTAAACATCTCACCAAACTACAACTCCCAGGTTTCCATAGCATTGGGCCACGGCAGTCCAAGGGGGATCAAACTGTATTAATTCTACCGTGTAGGCACACCCTTAGTACGTTGCAGTTTGGGGGGCCGAGGGATGGAGGGAGCGTGGTACCCAAGCTGCCGGGAAGTCGTTTCCACGGCAACGGCAGCTCTTCCGCTTCATCCCTCCCCATCTTTCTCGAAAAGGCCACAGCAAAGGAAGACCGGGGGGGGGGGGGGGAGTCCAGACAGCGCCAGCATATGTGCCATTAATATTTGAACAGCGCTGCCAAGTGGAATGCTCTCTGATGCTTGCTCAGCTACCTGAGAAGACTGCCAACGCGCCAAACGTTCCCCTCGGCACCCCAAAGAGCCATGAAGTCACCTCCTAGGGATGCGTCTACACCGTGGAATTAATGCAGATTGACACCACTTGAACTGTGGCGGCTCAGTGCAATGCAATCCCGGGAGCTGCGGTTTTACAAGGTCTTCAGTCTTCTCCGATTAGGGTAGCTTGGTCATAGGGCATTGAATATCTATGTATTTATGTGCTGTGCCATTACATTATGCATGTGGCACAATTTTTTGTTCATGTCATTTCCTAATTGGTTCTATCATAGAATTGTGGGAAAAGTTTATTAAACTGTCAAAACTTTGCTTTTTCTACTATTACACATTTGGCTCTACTTTTTTCAATGAGTATCTCATAGAACAATGTTTCTCAACCTGGGGGGGTGGTCACGAGGGGGTGTCAGAGGGGTCGCCAAAGATCCATGTGGAAGGTGAACTATATCTCTCCTAAATCACATCCCAAATCCCTCTAATATTTGGCTCTACTTATTTCAATGAGTATCTCATAGAGCAGCGTTTCTAAACCTGGGGGGGGGGGGGGGTCATGAGGGGGTGTCAGAGGGGTCGCCAAAGATCCATGTGGAAGGTGAACTATATCTCTCCTAAATCACATCCCAAATCCCTCTAATATTTGGCTCTACTTATTTCAATGAGTATCTCATAGAGCAGCGTTTCTAAACCTGGGGGGGGGGGGGTCACGAGGGGGTGTCAGAGGGGTCGCCAAAGATCCATGTGGAAGGTGAACTATATCTCTCCTAAATCACATCCCAAATCCCTCTAATATTTGGCTCTACTTATTTCAATGAGTATCTCATAGAACAGCGTTTCTCAACCTGGGGGGGGGGGGTCACGAGGGGGTGTCAGAGGGGTCGCAAAAGATCCATGTGGAAGGTGAACTATATCTCCCCTAAATCACATCCCAAATCCCTCTAATATTTGGCTCTACTTATTTCAATGAGTATCTCATAGAGCAGCGCTTCTCAACCTGGGGGTCGGGACCCCTGGGGGGGGGGGGTCATGAGGGGGTCGCCAAAGACCCATCAGAAAGGTAGAAGGTGAACTATATCTCCCCTAACTCACATCCCAAATCCCTCCAATACGTTCTGTTGGTCACGGGGGTTCTGTGTTGGAAGTTTGGCCCAATTCTATCGTTCGTGGGGTTCAAGGGACTATAGGTGAACTATGGCCATCTGTCAGGGGTGATTTGAATGCAATATTCCTGCTTCTTGGCAGGGGGTTGGACTGGATGGCCCATGAGGTCTCTTCCAACTCTTTGATTCTATGATTCTATGATTTTATAAATCCCAGCAACTACAACTCCAAAATGCAAAGCTCTATTTCCCCCAAACTCCACCAGTGTTCACATTTGGGCATATTGAGTATTCGTGCCAAGTTTGGTCCAGATCTATCATTGTATGAGTCCACAATGCTCTCTGGATTGTAGGTGAACTACAACTCCAAAACTCAAGGTCAATGTCCACCGACGCTTCCAATATTTTATGTTGGTCATGGGAGTCAAGTTTGGTTCAATTCCATCGTTGGTAGAGTTCTGAATGCTCTTTGATTGTAAGTGAACTATAAATCCCAGCAACTACAACTCCCAAATGACAAAATCAATCCCCCCACCGCACCCCACCAGTATTCAAATTTGGACGTATTGGGTGTTGTTGTTGTTCATTCGTTCAGTCGTCTCCGACTCTTCGTGACCTCATGGACCAGCCCACGCCAGAGCTCCCTGTCCGCCGTCACCACCCCCAGCTCCTTCAAGGTCAGTCCAGTCACTTCAAGGATGCCATCCATCCATCTTGCCCTTGGTCGGCCCCTCTTCCTTTTGCCTTCCACTTTCCCCAGCATAATTGTACTGGGCGTATCGGGTATTTGTGCCAAATTTGGTCCACTGAATTAAAATACATCTTACATATCACTTATTTACATTATAATTCCTAACAGTAGCAAAATTGCAGTTATGAAGTAGCAATGAAAATAATTTCATGGTTGGGGGCCAGCACAACATATAAAACTGTATTAAGGGGTCGCGGCATCAGAAAGGTTGAGAACCACTGTCATAGAGTCTCGACCAATTCAACCTAGTTTGTGGAAGCCACAAAAAAAAAAATGTTTCCGGAGCCTAAACACTACTTTCAAAAGAAAAACCACACAATTAAACAGGAAATAACACTTTCAAACCAGGTACAGATTTTTCCCCCCAAATTTTGTTGCATAGTTGTTGTTGCTTATGTTGTTAGAATCATAGAATCATAGAATAGAATCCTAGAATCATAGAGTTGGAAGAGACCTCCTGGGCCATCCAGTCCAACCCCATTCTGCTAAGAAGCAGCAATATTGCATTCAAATCACTCCTGACAGATGGACAACTGTACAACAGCTGATGAACAACTGCACTGCATCCTGTCAGATCTCCAAAATCTGGAGGAAAGCAAGAGTCATGGCCATCTTGAAGCCAGGCAAAGACCGTAATGATCCAAAAAGCTACAGACCAATCTTCCTGTTGTGCCACTTCTACAAAGTTCTGGAGAGACTTATTTTGCATAGAATTACGGAAAAAATAGACCCATGTCTGATCCCACAGCAAGCTGGCTTCAGAAAAGGCAAAAGCTGCACATCGCAAGTGCTGAAACTGACTCAGCACATAGAAGATGTCTTTGAAAGGCAGCAGATCACAGGAGCTGTCTTCATAGACCTGTCAACAGCCTATGAGACTGTGAACGACCGCCTCCTCCTGAGAAAAATGTATAATATCACAAAGGACGACCACCTCACCCGCCTCGTAGGAAACCTGCTACAAAACAGGAGCTTCTTTGTTGAGTTCCAGGGCCAGAGAAGCAGATGGCGGAAACAGAAGAACGGCCTGCCTCAGGGGAGCGTGCTCGCTCCATCCATGTTCAACATCTACACAAATGACCAGCCACTGCCAGAAGGGACAGAGAGCTTCATCTATGCTGATGATCGTGCCATCACTGCTCAAGCAGGGAGCTTTGAGATGGTTGAAGAGAAGATCTCCGAAGCTCTAGGTGCTCTTACTGCCTATTACAGGGAAAACCAGCTGATCCCTAACCCATCTACAACACAGACATGTGCTTTTCACCTTAAGAACAGACAAGCATCCCGAACTCTGAGGATTATCACCTGGGAATGAATCCCACTAGAGCATTGCAACACACCCAAATCCCCGGGAGTCACTCTGGACCGTGCTCTGACCTACAAGAAGCACTGCCTGAACATCAAGCAAACAGTGGGTGCTAGAAGCAATATCATACAAAAGCTGACTGGCACAACCTGGAGATCACAACCAGACACAGTGAAGACATCTGCCCTTACGCTATGCCACTCTGCTGCTGAGTATGCATGCCCAGTGTGGAACACATCTCATCACGCTAAAACAGTAGATGTGGCTCTTAATGAGACATGCCGCATTATCACAGGGTGTCTGCGCCCTACACCACTGGAGAAATTACACTGTCTAGCCGGTATTGCACCACCTGACATCCGCCGGGAAGTAGCAGACAATAGTGAAAGGACCAAGGCATTGACATCCCCAGCTCATCCCCTGTTTGGGTATCAGCCAGCACGTCAATGACTTAAATCAAGAAATAGTTTTCTAAGATCTGCAGAGACACTCGCTGGAACACCTCAGCAAGCGAGAGTCCAAAAGTGGCAGGCTCAAACCCAGAACTTCAATCAATGGCTGATACCCAATGAGAGACTCCCCTCTGGGCACACAGAAGACTGGGCGACTTGGAAGGCGCTGAACAGACTGCGCTCTGGCACCACGAGATGCAGAGCCAATCTTCAGAAATGGGGCCACAAAGTGGAATCCACAACATGTGAGTGTGGAGAAGAGCAAACCACTGACCACCTGCTGCAATGCACCCTGAGCCCTGCCACATGCACAAGGGAGGACCTCCTTGCAGCAACACCAGAGGCACTCCAAGTGGCCAGATACTGGTCAAAGGACATTTAATCAACTACCAAGCTTGCAAATTTGTGTTTTGTCTGTTTGTTTTGATCTGTTAGAAATGTAATATAATTGACTGGTTGCTCTGACACGACAAATAATGGAGCCTAAAAACTACTTTCAAAGTAAAAACCACACAATTAAACAGGAAATAACACTTTCAAACCAGGAACAGATTTTTCCCCCAAATTTTGTTGCATAGTGTTGTTGTTGCTGTTGTTGTTGTTGTTGTTGTTGGGTTGCATTGTTGAAATACAGGGTGCTTCAACAATACAATACAATAATCATCATCGAGTCTCCATCCAGGTTGGATCTTGCAATACCAACCCTTGGTTCCTGTCACTCACCTTGCCCTTTCAGGTTGGGATTTGTAGTTTGCTGCAGCACCAGAGCTCATTCGAGGGTGTATTTACACTGCAGAATGGGCGCAGCTTGACTCCTTGGCTAGTGGGAGTTGTAGTTTGGCAAGGCCTTGAGACTTCTCTGCCCAAGGAAGCTGGTGCCTCATCAAACTATGGATCCCAGGATAATAATAACAATAACGACCCCACTTTAAGTGCCTTGGCTAGTGGGAGTTGTAGTTTGGCAAGGCCTTGAGACTTCTCTGCCCAAGGAAGCCGGTGCCTCATCAAACTATGGATCCCAGGATAATAATAACAATAACAACAACAACAATAACTTTATTTTTGTATCCTGCCACCATTTCCCCAAAGGGACTCGGGGCGACTTATATGGGGACAAGCCCAGTCAAATAGAGATTAGAATATAACACAATAACAAGTTTTACACATTTTGTTGTTCATTTGTTCAGTTGTTTACGACTCTTCATGACCTCCTGGACCAGCCCATGCCAGAACTCCCTGCCGGCCGTCACCTCCCCCAGCTCTTTCAGAGTGAAGCCAGTACCTTCAAGGATGCCATCCATCCATCTTGCCCTTGGTTGGCCCCTCTTCCTTTTTCCTTCCCTTTTTCCCAGCATCATTGTCTTCTTGTGGGTTTTTTCGGGCTATATGGCCATATAGCCCGAAAAAAACCCACAAGAACTGAGTGATTCCGGCCATGAAAGCCTTCGACAATACATCATTGTCTTCTCCAAGTTTTCCACCCTTCTTATGATGTGGCCAAAGGACTTCATCTTGGCCTCTCCTATCCTTCCCTCCAATGAGCAGTCGGGCTTTCTTTCCTGAAGAAGTATGGACTGGCTGGATCTTCTCGCACTCCAAGGCACTCTCAGCAGTTTCCTCCAGCACCACAGCTCAAAAGCATCGATCTTCCTTGGCTCAGCCTTCCCTAAGGTCCAACTCTCTCATCCGTAGGTGACTACTACAGGGAAGACCATGGCTTGGACTAGGCAATGGATCTTGGTTGCCAGTCTGATGTCTCTACTCTTGACTATTTTATCGAGACTGGACATTGCTCTCCTCCCAAGAAGGAAGCGTCTCCTGATTTCCTGGCCACAGTCTGCATCTGCGGTAATCTTTGCACCTAGAAATACAAAGTCTGTCACGGCCTCCACATTTTCTCCCTCTATTTCCCAGTTGTCAATCATTCTTGTTGCCATCATCTTGGTTTTTTTGATGTTTAGCTGCAACCCGGCTTTTGCGCTTTCTTCTTTCGCCTTGATCAGAAGGCTCCTCAGCTCCTCCTCGCTTTCGGCCATCAGACCATCATCTGCATATCTAAGGTTGTTAATGTTTCTTCCAGCAATTTTATTATTTATTTATTATTTATTTAGAGTTTTTATAACCCGGTCTTCTCAACCTCCAGAGAGGGACTCAGGCCGGCTAACAACAGAGGATTCAGTACAATAAGATAAAGCAAATATACATCATCAATATAAAATACATTAAAATACAATTCATACCATTTACAAAAAAGTCAGTTCGTCAGAGTGAAATCACAAATTACAAATTCATCATCATCAGCCAGTAGGTCAACAGTTATTGACTCAGTCATCAATCTGCAAATGCAGTGTCCCAAAGCCATGATTTTACCAGCTTTCTAAAAGTTAGGAGGGAAGAGACAGATCTAATCTCCATCGGAGCCGAGGGGCCACCACCGAGAAGGCCCTGTCGCTCGTCCCCACCAGACGCGATTGCGAGGGTGGTGGGACCGAGAGCAGGGCCCCTCCAGAAGATCTTAACAACCTTGATGGTTCATAGGGGAGAATCAGCTCAGACAGGTAAATTGGGCCGGAACCATTTAGGGATTTATAGGTCAACACCAGCACTTTGAATTGTCCTCGGAAGCTGATTGGCAGCCAGTGGAGCTGGCGTAACAGAGGAGTTGTATGCTCCCTGTACTCCGCTCCTGTTAGTAGTCTGGCTGCCGCTCGTTGGACTAGTTGTAGCTTCTGGGCAGTCTTCAGAGGCAACCCCACATAGAGAGCGTTGCAGTAGTCTATACGGGATGTAACCAGAGCATGGACCACTGTGGCCAAGTCAGACTTCCCAAGGTAATTTTCACCCCAGCCTTGCATTTGTCAAGCCCCGCACATCGCATGATGTGTTCTGCATACAAGTTGAATAGGTTGGGTGAGAGTATGCAGCCTTGCCGTACGCCTTTCGCAATCTTGAACCAGTCTCCTGTTCCGTGGCCACTTCTGACTGTTGCTCCTTGGTCCTTGTACAGATTCCTCAAGAAAGAGACAAGGTGATTTGGTATGCCCATCCCACCAAGAACTTGCCACAATTTATGATGATCCACACAGTCAAAGGCTTTAGAATAGTCAATAAAACAGAAGTTTACACATACAAACATCACAAAACCAGGTTGTGGTGCAGCTAGTTAGTAGCCAGCTGCATTAAATCACTACTGACCGAGAGGAGGGAGGGAGGAAAGAAGAAAGGAAGGAAGGATGAAAGGGTGGAAGGGAAGGAAGGAGGGAGGGAGGGATGGAGAAAGAGAGAGGTAAGGAAGGAGGGAAGGAAGGAGGAAGGAAAGAGAGAAGGAAGGAAGAATGTGATGGCTGGAGAAAAGAGCCCAAGGGGCCGCATCCAGCCCCGAGGCCAAGGTTTGCCCATACCTGGTCTACACATACTACTACTACTACTAATAATAATAATAATAATAATAATAATTCTTTATTTATACCCCGCTACCATCTTCCGCAGGACTCTGTGCGGCTTACAAGAGGCCGAGCCCAAATACATCAGAGACAAAAAAACACAACAACAGCAATGCAACAGTAAATAACTCATAGCAAAGCAAAACAATAACAACTGAATTAATGTGATTTGGACACTGTTTTAATTACCACCAATCAGTGTTATATACAATCCCTGGGAGTTGTAGTTCGAGAAAGCGAAAGCCCTTGTCAAACTACAACTCCTGGGATTATATAGCCTGGAGCCATGGCAGTTCAACTGCATTAATCCCACAGTGTAGATGTGCCCAAGGTCTTTGTGGAGCGAAAGGGCGAGACGGAAAAGCGTACAGAGAGGGGGAAATCATATACAACCGTCCGCCTTTTGAATCCAGGCAAGTGGCTCGCTTTCATGAGATTAATTCCGTCTCTGCTTTTAATCATCTTGGAGGGCGTCTTTCGAAATTGGGGTTTTTTTTGGAGGGTGTGTGGCGGGGAGGGCCTGCGTTCCTTTAGCAAGACATGGCTCAGATCCTTCTTTGAAATGGTCTCTTTTTCAAAGCAGGAACCAAGAGAGAGCGCGCGCGAGAGAAAAGACAACCTTTTATCAGCCCTCAAGGGATGGCTTGGGCTTGGTCCATAGCAAATTAGCAGCAAAAGAGACAAGGAAAAGCCAAGCCAAGCAGGCGGATTAGGGTTTCTGGATCAACACTTCTTCTTGTTTGGTGCGGCGTTATGAAGTCGTCCAAAAAATAAAAAAGACCCGTTTTTTTTAATTGAACGCCTGGGGAAGATTGGGGAAGGGAAAGGGGAGAAGCAAAGGCTAATAACTCCCCGCAGTTGTGGTAGGAGATGATAAAGGAAGGGTTGGAAGGGGCTCTCCAAAGATCATCTAGTCCAATCCAATCCACTAGGCAAAGAGAATTGATGGGTTTCAAAGTCCAGAGTCTGTTAGTGACTCAAGGGAATTGTAGGCCAAAGAGGACCTGTTTGGGATTTGTGTGCTCATTCCCAAGCAACAGACAGTGAAGATTGAAGTTCCCATGTGAAACAACCTTCAGTTGATAGGGAGTTTTCCCATGAAGTCAGATTAGGTCTCTGGATGGAGGGAGTGAAAGATAGATTACGAGGGTTGAATAAAAAGTAATGCCTCCACCTTCGTAACTCCTCAACAGATGGTAGTACTGGTATACGGCAGGTACTGGCTTGCTCAGTAGACTCTCCTATACAGTTCCATTTTGGTGGGAAGCCTTAGCATTTAACAGTTGTGTTGTTAAAGTGTGAAGTATGGAACCCTGCACAGACAGTCGGTCAATGCGACTTAAGCAACATGCAGTCATGGAATTCTTGACAGCAGAAGGTGTCACCCCAAAGGAGACTCATCAGAGAATACAAGCTGTTGATGGTGATTGTGTTGATGTGAGTACTGTGCATGGTTGGGCAAGAAAGTTTAAAGATGTTGAGGTGGGAACATCTGACTTGCGCAACAAACAAAGAGTTGGATGTCCTGTGACAGCAACCACCGAGTTTCACAAGCAAAAGGTTGACAGTTTGATTCAGGACGATCGTCGTATCCCTCAGAGAGAAATTTCAAGCATAATTGGCATTTCACAAGAATGTGTGGGTCACATTATTGCTTTTCTTGGCTATCAGAAGATCTGTGCATGAGGAGTACCCAGGATGCTGACGCCTGAAATGAAAGCACATAGACTTGAAACTTCAGAGACTGGATCTCACCACCGTACGAGATCCTCCATTCAGTCCAGATTTAGCACTGTCTGACTTCCATCTGTTCCTGATAATGAAAGAAGATCTGTGGGGACATCATTATGCTTCTGATGAAGACGTTGAGAGAACTGTGAGACGCTGATTGAGGAAACAGAGTGTCAACTTCTTTCATGATGGCTTCAGAAAACTTGTTCATCTTTGGCAGAAATGTATCCCATTGTCTGGTGATTATGTGGAAAGGTGAATAGTGGTAGTTAAAGAACACATTCAAAGGATTATTTCTGCATTTGATTTATTAAAATATTGTCATCCAATATTTTTCTGGGCCCAATTGAAGGTGCAGGTCTTGACCTACAAAGCCCTGAACGG
Organism: Anolis sagrei; assembly: GCF_037176765.1. Lineage (NCBI taxonomy): Eukaryota > Metazoa > Chordata > Lepidosauria > Squamata > Anolidae > Anolis > Anolis sagrei. The sequence goes on from NC_090034.1 coordinate 105,366,453, forward strand.
TTTGGGCATATTGAGGATTTGTGCCATGTTTGGTTAAGACTCATCATTATTTGAGTCCACAGTGCTCTCTGGATGTAGGAGAACTACAACTCCAAAACTCAAGGTCAATGCCCACCAGACCCTTCCATTATTTTCTGTTGCTCATGAGAGTTCTGTGTGCCAAGACTGGTTCAATGTCATCAATGATGTAGTTCATAATGCTCTTTGATTGTAGGTGAACTATAAATCCCAGCAACTACAACTCCCAAATGTCAAGGTCTATTTTCCCAAACTCCAGAGGGTTCAGATTTGGGCATATTGCGTATCGGTGCCAAGTTTGGTTCAGATCCATCATTGTTTGAGTCCACAATGCTCTCTAGATGTAGGTGAACTACAACTCCCAAACTCAAGGTCAATGCCCATCAAACCCAGTATTTTCTGTTGGTCATGGGAGTTCTGTGTGCCAGGTTTGGTTCAATGCCATCAGTGAGGAGTTCATAATGCTCTTTGATTGTAGGTGAATTATAAATCCCAGCAACTACAACTCTCAAATGGCAAAATCAATCCTCACCCCAACCCCACCAGTATTCAAATTTGGGCGTATTGGGTATTTGTGCCAAGTTTGTGAATGAAAATACATCCTTCATATCAGATATTTACATGACAATTCCTAACAGTAGTAAAATTAGAGTTATTTTATTTATTTTTATTTATTTATTTATTTATTTTATACGCTTGTATACCGCTAATATCTCAGCCTAAGTCGGCGACCATTGCGGTTTACAACAATTAAAAACAGTATTCAATTTAAAACATAAAACACATATACAATACAAATTATTGGGCCACCAATAATAATCCCATGCATCTCGTAACTAAAATCACAATGTTATGAAGTTATGAAGTAGCAACGAAAATAATGGGTTGTAGGTTTTTCAGGCTGTATGGCCATGTTCTAGAAGCATTCTCTCCTGACGTTTCACCTGCATCTATGGCAGGCATCCTCAGAGTTTGTGAGGTCCTCACAACCTCCGAGGATGCCTGCCATAGATGCAGGCGAAATGTCAGGAGAGAATGCTTCTGGAACATGGCCGTTCAGCCCGAAAAAACCTGGTGACTTCACTACCTCTGAGGATGCTTGCCATAGATGCAGACGAAACGTCAGGAGAGAATGCCTCTAGACCATGGCCATATAGCCCGAAAAAACCTACAACAACCCAGTGATTCCGGCCATGAAAGCATTCGACAATACAACAAAATATTATGGTTGGGGGTCACCACAACATAAGGAACTGTATTAAGGGGTTGTGGCATTAGGAAGAAACAATGAATGTGGTTGCCAAGAGGTGACTTGAATGCACATACACACAACAACAACAAAGTAGATTCCATACTACTGAGCAGTGGCAGTTGAAGTGCTGTCGAACTGCATCAATTCTTCAATGTAGATGCACTTTGCAGGCTGCAAGAACCATCCTGCCTGGTTTGCCCTTTGGAAACCCATTCCCCGCCAACGCCTGAAATATTTTTGCAAAGACATCGCGCCAAAGAAGGAAAAGGAATTGAAAATCCGTGGCGCTTTTTACCAGCACGGACGGCGAAACCCTGTAATTTAAAAATTATTACAGCTCATTTTCTTGTCTCGATGAGTCCCTGAGCTTTGTATGTGTCAGATTTCCTCGCTCGCTGTCTCTTAAACACCGTTATTAGCCAGGTCGGGTGAAAACGAGAAATACATTTCCCTCCCCCACTTTCGGCGCAGACTTTAGCGATGATCAGGAAAAGGTGGGGAATTTAATAGGTTTTCTTTTCTTGAGGAGGCAAAAGGCACTCAGAAATACAAAAAATATATATGAATCAATGGATTCAAATGGCAGGTGAAGAGATGCCAGATGAACATGAGGAAGAACTTCCTGGTGATAAGAGCTGCTTGAATGTGAAATATGGTGCTGTATGCGGGGTTTCCTTCTTTCTCTAGAGGTTTTAAAACAGAAGTTGGATGTCCATCTGTTGGGAGTGCTTTGATTGTGTTTTCCTGCCTGGCAGAAGGGGGTTGCACTAAATCAGTGGTTCTCAACCTTCCTAATGCAGTGACCCCTCAATACAGTTCCTTATGTTATGATGACCCCCAACCATGACATTATTTTCATTGCTACATCACAACTATAATTTTGCTGCTGTTATGAATAATCTTGCAAATATCTGGTATGCAGGATGTATTTTCATTCATTTGGCACAAATACTCAATACGCCCAAATTTGAATACTGGTGGGATTGAGGGGAGGATTGATTTTGTCATTTGGGAGTTGTAGTTGGTGGGATTCATAGTTCACCTACAATCAAAGAGAATTCTGAACTCCACCAATGATGGAATTGAACAAAACTTTGGACACAGAGCTCCCATGACCAACAGAAAATCCTATAAGTATTTGGTGGGCATTGACCTTGTGTTTGGGAGTTGTAGTTTACCCACATCCAGAGAATGCCAATGCATCTGGACCAAGCTTGGCATGAATACACAATATACCCAAATGTGGACACTGGTGCGATTTGGGGAAGATAGACCTTGACATTTGGGAGTTGTAGTGGCTGAGATTTATAGTTCACCTATAATCAAAGAGCATTCTGAACTCTACCAATGATAGAATTGGGCAAAACTTTCCACACAGAACCCCCACGATCAACAGAAAATACTGTGTTTTCTAATTGTCTTTGGCGACCCCTCTGACACCCACTCGCGACCCCCACAGGGGCCCCGACCCCTAGGTTGAGAAACGCTGCTCTAGAGGTTTTAAAACAGAAGTTGGATGGCCATCTGTCGGGAGTGCGTTGATTGTGTTTTCCTGCCTGGTAGAAGGGGGTCGCACTCGATTGCCTTTGGGAATCTCTTTCCAAATCTGGTGGAATATAGACTGACTCAGAGGCCAGTGGACCAACTCACCTCTGAGTTTTTTAAAGCACTGGATGGTCTTTTGGGATCCCCTTCTAACTCTGTAATTCTGTGATTCTACATTGTATTGCAAACATTCTTCACAAACCTAACTACTTACTTACTTAGGCGATCCCTCGTTGTCCGGGTAAGATAGTCTTCCAGGATCAGTGTTCTGGCGGTGGGTCCGTAGGTGACTGTGGAGCCCTATTCTTGATCTGCATCTTCTCCCGTGGTGAGGGCATCGGTTTCCAGGTGGAAGGAGGTCCCAGTCGGCGTTGGCTTGACACGCCATCCTCTTGGCACTTTTCTCTCTTTTGCCCTCCATTTGTGCCTCTTCGAATTCTGCAGCACTGCTGGTCACAGCTGACCTCCAACTGGAGCGCTCAAGGGCCAGGGATTCCCAGTCCTCTATGCATTGTAGTGTGTTGGAATATGGAGATTTCTAAGTAGGGGCTGGATGACCATCTGTCAGGAGGTTGGATGGTAATCTGTCAGGAGGGTGTCGTTCTGCCTGGCAGAGGGGGTTGGACTGGGTGCTCTTTGGTGGTCCCAATTGTAGTGGAATTTAGATTGCATTGGAGTGTGTTGGAATGTGCTTCCCTGGAGATTTCTAAGTAGAGGCTGGATGGTCATCTGTCAGGAGGGTTTGAATTGTGCCTTCCTGTGGCAGAAGGGGATAGAACTTGATTGCCTTTGGGCATTCCTTTCAACTGCAGTTGAATTTAGATTGCATTGGAGTGTGTTGCAATATGGAGGTTTCTACGCAGAGGGTGGATGGTCATCTGTCAGGAGGGTTTGAATTGTGCTTTTCTGTCTGGCAGAAAGGGGTTGGACTGGATCGCCTTTCGGTGTCCCTTCCAACTGTAGCGGAATTTAGATTGCATTGGAGTGTGTTGGAATATGGAGGTTTCTACGCAGAGGGTGGATGGTCATCTGTCAGGGGGTTTTTAATTGTAGTTTTCCTGTTTGGCAGAAGGGGGTTGGATGGGGTGCCCTTTTGTGGTCCCTTCCAACTGCAGTGGAATTTAGATTGCATTGGAGTGTGTGCTTCCCTGAAGATATCTAAGTAGAGCCTGGATGACCATCTGTCAGGAGGGTTTGAATTGTGCCTTCCTGTAGCAGAAGAGGATAGGACTGGATTGCCTTTGGGTGTCCCTTCCGGCTGTAGCAAAATTTAGATTGCATTGGAGTGTGTTGGAATATGGAGGTTTCTACGCAGAGGGTAGATGGTCATCTGTCTGGAGGGTTTGAATTGTGTCTTCCTGTCTGGCAGATGGGGGTTGGACTGAATGCCCTTTGGTGGTCCCTTCCAACTGCAGTGGAATTTAAATTGCATTGGAGTGTGTTGGAATATGGAGGTTTCTAAGCAGAGGGTAGATGGTCATCTGTCAGGAGGGTTTTAATTGTAGTTTTCCTGCCTGGCAGAAGGGGGTTGGACGGGGTGCCCTTTGGTGGTCCTTTCCAACTGTAGTGGAATTCAGATTGCATTGGAGTGCGTTGGAATGTGATTCCCTGGAGATTTCTAAGTAGAGGCTGGATGACCATCTGTCAGGAGGGCTTAAATTGTGCCTTCCTGTGGCAGAAGGGGATAGGACTGGATCACCTTTGGGTGTCCCTTCCGGCTGTAGTGGAATTTAGATTGCATTGGAGTGTGTTGGAATATGGAGGTTTCTAAGCAGAGGGTGGATGGTCATCTGTCAGGAGGGTTTGAATTGTGCCTTCCTGTGGCAGAAGGGCATAGGACTTGATTGCCTTTGGGCGTTCCTTCCAACTGCAGTTGAATTTAGATTGCATTGGAGTGTGTTGCAATATGGAGGTTTCTACGCAGAGGGTGGATGGTCATCTGTCAGGAGGGTTTGAATTGTGTCTTCCTGTCTGGCAGAAGGGGGTTGGACTGGGTGCCCTTTTGTGCTCCCTTCCAACTGTAATGGAATTTAGATTTCATTGGAGTGTGTTAGAATGTGCTTCCCTGGAGATTTCTAAGTAGAGGCTGGATGACCATCTGTTGGGAGGGCTTAAATTGTGCTTTCCTGTGGCAAAAGGGGATAGGACTGGATTACCTTTGGGTGTTCCTTCCGGCTGTAGCGGAATTTAGATTGCATTGGAGTGTGTTGGAATATGGAGGTTTCTACGCAGAGGGTAGATGGTCATCTGTCAGGAGGGTTTGAATTCTGCCTTCGTGTCTGGCAGAAGGGGGTTGGACTGGGTGCCCTTTGGTGGTCCCTTCCAACTGCAGTGGAATTTAGATTGCATTGGAGTGTGTTGGAATATGGAGGTTTCAAAGCAGAGGGTGGATGGTCATCTGTCAGGAGGGTTTGAATTGTGCCTTCCTGTCTGGCAGAAGGGGATAGGACTGGATTGCCTTTGGGTGTCCCTTCTGGCTGTAGCAGAATTTAGATTGCATTGGAGTGTGTTGGAATATGGAGGTTTCTAAGCAGAGGGTGGATGGTCATCTGTCAGGAGGGTTTTAATTGTAGTTTTCCTGCCTGGCAGAAGGGGGTTGGACTGGGTGCCCTTTTGTGGTCCTTTCCAACTGTAGTGGAATTTAGATTGCATTGGAGTGTGTTGGAATATGGAGGTTTCTAAGCAGAGGGTAGATGGTCATCTGTCAGGAGGGTTTGAATGGTGTCTTTTTGCCTGGCAGATGGGGGTTGCACTGGATGGCCTTTGGGGGTCATTAATTCTAAGATTAATGGCCGCATTTGACCGTTGCTCTCCTGAATTTCTTATGGTTGTGGTGCCAAATGGGATGCCCAGTTTGGGGGTCCCTTTCACCTCGCTGGTCTTGCTGGTTTTCCAAAGCCTCTCCTCTCTCCAAATGCGCAAGAAATGAGAGCGAAGAGTCTCTCTGTCGACTCTGAGCCGAACGCAGGCCAGGATTAGAGGCGAGGGAGCCGATAAGCCCGGCGTGCGGAGTCAAAGTCGAAGGCTCTCCAAGGAGCCGGTGCTGTGTAAATACCTTGAAGGCAACCATCTCAGCAAAGAAGTGGAAGCAAGGGAGTCCCCTTGGGCCTTGCGCTGCGCCACCGCAACCGTGAAGAGCGAAATGGGGCCAATGCAGAGGCCTGGTGCAAAACGGAGAAGGGACTGTACGAGCCAGGGAAGTTACTCCAAGTTACTCCATGCTCTGACCCAGCAGGGATGTCATGAGTAAGGAAAGATGGATATACCCACCAGGAAGCCCGGGGCAAGATGTTTGCAGATGTTTCTTGGTTGCGCACAGCATTGGTGTCTTTGCTGTGGTAGAAAAAGGCTTGGAAAATGGAGAAAATGGGTACCCAAGCTGGCTCTCTTTGGACTGTGATTTGCAAACACTGGCAGATGATGATCATGGAATCACAGAATCCTAGAGTTGGAAGAGACCTCGTGGGCCATCCAGTCCAGCCCTATTCTTCCAAGAAGCAGGACTATCACGTTCAAAGCACCCTCAACAGACGGCCATCCAGCCTGTTTCAAAGCCTCCACACTCTGGGGCAGACAATTCCACTGAATCCTCCCAATCCTGCTATATGCCTGCGAAATGTGGACTGTCTACAGACGTCATGCGCAACTCCTGGAACGATTCCATCAGCCTCCAAAAAATTCTGCAAATCTCTTGGGAAGAAGACAGGTGGGGAAATGTTAGCCTGCTGGAAGAAGCAAAGACCACCAGCACTGAGCCTCCACCACATTTCAGGGCAGAGAGTTCCACTGCTGAACAGCTCTCAAAATTAGGAAGCTCCAGACTTTGCATTCTGATAGATGTTCAAAGCATAGCTTTGGAGAAACCCTAGCTGAGGGATCCTTTATGATTCTCTTGTAGTTGTATTGGGAAATCCTCCCAATCCTGCTATACGCCTGCAAAACGTAGACTGTCTACAGACGTCATGCGCAACTCCTGGAACGATTCCATCAGCCTCCAAAAAATTCTGCTAATCTCTTGGGAAGAAGACAGGTGGGGAAATGTTAGCCTGCTGGAAGAAGCAAAGGCCACCACCATTGAGCCTCCACCACACTTCGGGGCAGAGAGTTCCACTGCTGAACAACTCTCAAAATTAGGAAGCTCTAGACTTTGCGTTCTGATAGATATTGAAGCATAGGGTTTCTCCAAAGCTATGCTTCAATATCTATCAGAACACAAAGTCTGGAGCTTCCTAATTTTGAGAGCTGTTCAGCAGTGGAACTCTCTGCCCCAAAGTGATTTGGAGCTCAGTGCTGGTGATCATTGCTTCTTCCAGCACGCTGACATTTCCCCACCTGTCTTCTTTCCAAGAGATTTGCAGGATTTTTGGAGGCTGGTGGAATAGTTCCAGGAGTTGTGCATGACGTCTGTAGACAGTCCACGTTTCGCAGGATTGGAATTCAGTGGAATTCTCTGCCCCAGAGTGTAGTGGAGGCTCCTCCTTTAGAGGCTTTGAAACAGGCTGGATGGTCTCTGTTGAGGGTGCTTTGAACGCAATAGTTCTGCTTCTTGGCAGAGTAGGGTTGGACTGGATGGCCCACGAGGTCTCTTCCAACTGAAGAATCCTTAATGATTCTCTAGTAGTTGTATTGGGAAATCCTCCCAATCCTGCTATAGGCCTGCAAAAACCTTGACTGTCTACAGACGTCATGCACAACTCCTGGAACGACTCCATCAGCCTCCAAAAAATCCTGCAAATCTCTTGGGAAGAAGACAGGTGGGGAAATGTCAGCCTGCTGGAAGAAGCAAAGACCACCAGCATTGAGCCTCCACCACACTTCGGAGCAGAGAGTTCCACTGCTGAACTTCTGCAAAACATGGACTGTCTACAGACATCATGCGCAACTCCTGGAACGATTCCATCAGCCTCCAAAAAATTCTGCAAATCTCTTGGGAAGAAGACAGGTGGGGAAATGTTAGCCTGCTGGAAGAAGCAAAGGCCACCAGCATTGAGCCTCCACCACACTTCGGGGCAGAGTTCCACTGCTGAACTTCTGCAAAACATGGACTGTCTACAGACGTCATGCACAACTCCTGGAACGATTCTACCAGCCTCCAAAAAATCCTGCAAATCTCTTGGGAAGAAGACAGGTGGGGAAATGTCAGCCTGCTGGAAAAAGCAAAGGCCACCAGCATTGAGCCTTCACCACACTTTGGGGCAGAGAGTTCCACTGCTGAACAGCTCCCAAAATTAGGAAGCTTCAGACTTTGCATTCTGATATATGTTCAAAGCATAGCTTTGGAGAAACCCTAGCTGAGGAATCCTTAATGATTCTCTAGTAGTTGTATTGGGAAATCCTCCCAATCCTGCTATACGCCTGCGAAACGTGGACTGTCTACAGACGTCATGCGCAACTCCTGGAACGATTCCACCAGCCTCCAAAAACTCCTGCAAATCTCTTGGGAAGAAGACAGTTGGGAAAATGTCAGCCTGTTGGAAGAAGCAAAGACCACCACCATTGAGCCTCCACCACACTTCAGGGCAGAGAGTTCCACTGCTGAACAACTCTCAAAATTAGGAAGTTCCAGACTTTGCATTCTGATATATGTTCAAATCATAGCTTTGGAGAAACCCTAGCTGAGGAATCCTTTATGAAATACAACATAGCAGCAGTCTATATACAAAACTGTAGCAATCCAAAAATGGCAAGGAATCAAGAGAATAAAAAACTCAGGCATAAATCTATAAGCATGAAAACAGGAACTTTTTCCAAGTTCAATCCTTCCAGGAACATAGGCAAACACAGGCATCATTAACTTGAACATAAGCAAAAACAGGAACTTGAGAGCCGAGACAGGCTTCACTTCCTTACAGCAATGTTGTCTCCACTGAAGGCACCAAGTAAACATCACTTAATTTAAGCCCAAGCTCGATCAAGAAGCCATGAGATCGTGTCTAATACGCCTGGGATTCAAGGCCTTCCCACAGGTCTTCTCACTGAGTCTCTCAGAACACCTAATTATGAGGGTTGAATGAAAAGTAATGCCTCCACCTTCGTAACTCCTCAACAGATGCCAGGACTGGTATGCGGCAGGTACTGGCTTGTTCAGTAGACTCTCCTCTACAGTTCCATTTTGACGGGAAGCCTTAGCATTGAACAGTTGTGTTGTTAAAGTGTGAAGTATGGAACCCTGTGCAGATGGTCGGTCAATGTGACTTAAGCAACGTGCAGTAATTGAATTCTTAACAGCAGAAGGTGTCACCTCACCATCTTTAAACTTACTTTCCCAGTGATGCACAGTACTCACATCAACACAATCACCATCAGCAGCTCACATTCTCTGATGAATCTCCTTTGAGGTGACACCTTCTGCTGTCAAGAATTCCATGACTGCACGTTGCTTCAGTCGCATTGACTGACCGTTTGCGCAGGGTTTTGTACTTCGCACTTTAACAACACAACCATTCAATGCTAAGGCTTCCTGCCAAGATGGAACTGTAGAGGAGAGCCTACTGAACAAGCCAGTACCTGCCACATACCAGTACTGCCATCTGTTGAGGAATTACGAAGGTGGAGGCATTACTTTTCATTCAACCCTCGTAATTAGGTGTTCTGAGAGACTCAGTGAGCAGACCTGTGGGAAGACCTTGAAGCCTAGGTGAGTTAGACACGATCTCATGGTTTCTTGGTCAGGCTTGGGCTTAAATTAAGTGATGTTTACTTGGTGCCTTCAGTGGAGACAACATTGCTGTAAGGAAGTGAATCCTGCCTCAGCTCTCAAGTTCCTGTATTTGCCTATGTTCAAGTTAATGATGCCTGTGTTTGCCTATGTTCCTGGAAGGATTGACCTTGGAAAAAGTTCCTGTTTTCATGCTTATGGATTTATGCCTGAGTTTTTGACTCTCTTGATTCCATGTACCTTGCCATTTTTGGATTGCTACAGACTGCTGCTATTTTGTATTTCCTTCTCTACTGCTCTTTTAGTAAATCAGATGTTTGTAACTTGGGGACTGCGTGTATACCTGTATACCACGATAGTGGGTTCCAATCATCATCATCATCACCAGGCTAAAATGATCAAGGTTCTGAAGGTGGAGGCATTACTTTTCATTCAACCCTCGTAATCTATCTTTCACTCCCTCCATCCAGAGACCTAATCTGACTTAATGGGAAAACTCCCTATCAACTGAAGGTTGTTTCACATGGGAACTGCAATCTTCACTGTCTGTTGCTTGGGAATGAGCACACGAATCCCAAACAGGTCCTCTTCGGCCTACAATTCCCTTGAGTCACTAACAGATTCTGCACTTTGAAACCCATCAATTCCCTTGTCCCCGGAAGAAGTGTCGGAAAAATCTCCAGTAATTTGCTGAGCCATAGCAGAGGCTTGTAAACAGAGGCTGTGTTGTGGCTCAGTTTGATTCTGAGTCTGACCCTGAACCCTGTGGGTCTTGTGAGCCTTGTGAGCCAGAAGAGGATGATGGGATTCAGATTTCTGGGCCTGTTCCTGTGCCTCTTTCTGTGCCTCTCTCGGACAGTGCAGCAGAGGAGACAACAAGTCAGCTCTCAAGGGAAAGGAATGCCAGTGAGTTAGATAACAGCCAGGTGGAGTTGTCTTTGCCTGCTCAGCCTTCCCCCGGTGATTTGGTCCAGCTGGACCAAACTGATAAAGAAGAGAGCATGGAAGATAGTGAATTATTGAGCAGGCAAGAATGCTTAGATTGGAGGGTCAGGAGGAGTTCTCGGTTAGCTAGCAAGAAAGAGGCCAAGTCGGCGAAAGGTCATCGTAAGGCTTTCATGGTGGTAAAGGGTATTTAGGCTTCTGGCTGACAACGAGAAATTGTCAGTTCAACGTGGCTCTTTCCATGAAAGCTTCTATGGCTTAATCTTGGCTTTAAGCAGCAAGCTTTGGGCTTCATGAATCTTGGTTTTTTGGGTCTTGTGTTTCACTGTTTTACCATGGACTCTTGTTTGATCATTGCTTAAGGATTATGCCCCATGTTTTTGCCCCTGGATCTTGGGAACTGTGTTTTTGCATTTAACCTTTATCTCTGGAACTTTGCATTGCTTACTCTATGTTTTGACTTTGTTTTTCCTCAATGAACTACAAAATCTATGGCTCTTGTGTGGTGGTGTCAGAGGCGGCCATAGGTAATTTTCAACGGTAAGCAAACAGTATTTTGCAACCCCCCCCCCCCCAACCAATCTTTGATATATATTTTCTGTTTGTCGTGGGAGTTCTGTGTGCCATATTTGGTTCAATTCCATCATTGGTGGAGTTCAGAATGCTCTTTGATTGTAGGTGAGCTATACATCTCAGTAATTACATTTGCCGCACTTGCTCCCTTGCCTGGCCCGCTTTGGGTCCGGAGGCGTGCCTGAAGACCCCAGCGTGTGCACCAAAAGTCACCTCCTGACTTTCTCCTCAGCCATTGGGACCAAGAGAGAGAGAGAGAGAGAGACAGAGGTGGAGATGCCCACCTTTCCTGAAGGTAGGCGCAAAAACAAAGGAGGAAGCGGAGGTGGGAGATACCTCCAGCCGGAGGGGCGCTCTTGCTCTCATTCTCTCTTTCTCTTGGTCCCAATGGCTGAAGAGTGAGTCAGGAGAAGAGGCGACTTTTGGTGCACACGCTGGAGTCTTCAGACACGGCTCTGGACCTGAAGCGGGCCAGGCACGGCGGCTCCGCCCTTTGGCCCACCCGCGGATTGGGGAGAGGAGAGGAAGCGGGTGGAGCGCCGGGGGATCGGGAAAGGGAGACGGTCATGGGGAAGGGATCGAACGCGGAGAACGATTGAGCGCCGGCTCTGCTCGTGCGCCTGGTGGCCGGGTGGAGCAGGAACGAGAGGGGCTAGGCGAGGCTCAAGGGCCCGGCCCCTTTGGGAAGAGGATCGCCCAGCAATGTGGCAAGAAAGCCGAGGCTCCCGCCGGACTGCTAGGGCTGTTGTGAGCTGAGGGGGCGCTCCTCAAGTGGCGGTCGAGGGGCATTTACAGAGGTGCCTCTGCGCCCCTGGCAAAAAAAAAAAAGTGTTCTGCGACCGCTTACTTCGCGTAATGTACGAGCCGCCCCTGGGTGGTGTTTGGGAGCAAGGTGAAGCCTACTTTGAGTTGCAACAGGCTGGATGACCATCTGTCGAGGGTGCTTTGATTGTGTTTATCTTGCATGGAAGAAGGGGGTTGGACTAGATGGCCCATGTGGTGTTTTCCAACTCTTATGACTATATGAATGTCAGAATCAATTATGCATCTTTGGGTAATGCGGCACGTCCCGAGTTGTGCCACTTTCCGCAATTGCGTCGTTGCGGGTCCTGTTTGCGGCAATTGCATTCCGATGTTTTGTCAGCCGTTTCCCTGCAACCAGAGTGGTTTCTCTTTTCCCAAAGGGGCTGAATCTCCATTTGTCGCTCTTGATGTTCCGACGTCTTTTCCTCCTCTTTGTCTTCAATTGTGTTCTCCCTCGGGATCCCCACGTCTCTAATCCGAGCTTTCTTTTTCCTAACCGCAGTTGTGTCTTTCATGCTGGGTTCTAATTGTTTTATCAGTTTGAAATTGAAAGTCCCTTGAGATTTTCATCAACTTTCTCAATCTTATGTTGCCATCGCTTTGTGCAGAGAGTAAATTTCTATTTTTACGCCGCTTCCAATGGCTGCAATGCAACATACCAAAAAGTGTAGTTTTAAATGGAATTTAATATTTTCATGTCCGTGGCTTGAAATATTTATTTATTTTTAAATTTTATGTGCATGTTTTAATGTGTTTGTCTTGATTTTGTTGTTTTGGGTCATGTTTACTAACAGCTACCTTGAGTCCCTATATAAGGAGAAAGGTGGGATAAAAATAAAGTTAATAATAATAATAACTGGTGGGATCAGTTATTAATGGCTTCAAACTACAAGAGAGGAGATTCCAGCTGAACATGAGGAAGAACTTCCTGACTGTGAGAGCCGTTCAGCAGTGGAACTCTCTGCCCCGGAGTGTGGTGGAGGCTCCTTCTTTGGAGGCTTTGAAACAGAGGCTGGATGGCCATCTGTCAGGGGTGCTTTGAATGCAATATTCCTGCTTCTTGGCAGAATGGGGTTGGACTGGATGGCCCATGAGGCCTCTTCCAAATCTTTGATTCTATGATTCTATGATCATAAGCCGGAGAAAGTTACAGAGAATGAACATGCCAAACTCCTTTGGGACTTCCGGATTCAGACAGACAGAGTTTTGGAGCACAATACTCCTGATCTCACAATCTTGTTAAAAAACAAAGTATGGATCGTTGATGTTGCAATCCCAGGTGACAGCAGGATTGCAGAGAAACAACTGGAAAAGCTGACACAATATGAGGATTTAAAGATCGAACTGCAAAGTCTCTAGCACAAGCCAGTCAAGGTGGTTCCAGTGGTGATCGGCACACTAGGTGCAGTGCCCCAAGACCTTGGCCTGCACTTAAACACAATCTGCGCTGACAAAATTACTATCTGCCAGCTGCAGAAGGCCATCTTACTGGGATCTGCACTTATTATTTGCCGATACATGACACAGTCCTCGACACTTGGGAAGTGTCCGACGTGTGATCCAATTCAACAGCCAGCAGATTGTCTGCTGTGGATTCATCTTGTTGTGTTTCAAATAATAATAATAATGGGTTTTTTCGGGCTATAGAGCCATGTTCTAGAGGCATTTCTCCTGACGTTTCGCCTGCATCTATGGCAAGCATCCTCAGAGGTTGAGAAGGTCAACCTCTGAGGACCTTCTCAACCTCTGAGGATGCTTGCCATAGATGCAGGCGAAACGTCAGGAGAAATGCCTCTAGAACATGGCTCTGTAGCCCGAAAAAAACCCACAAGAACCTAGTGATTCCAGCCATGAAAGCCTTCGACAATAATAATAATAATAATAATAATAATAATAATATGGCACACTGGGTGCCGTGCCAAAAGATCTCAGCCGGCATTTGGAAACAATCAACATTGACAAAATCACGATCTGCCACCTGACTTGGATCTGCGCACATCATTCGAAAATACACCACACAGTCCTAGATGCTTGGGAAGGGTTCAACTTGTGATTTTGGGTTCGACTTCAGTCTGGATTCAAAAGTCCCACAGTATTTTTGTGTATTCATTTCCCACTCCCTTTGCAGGTTTATGATCCCTTTACCAGTTCTTGACTCCTGGCAGGTGGTCCTTGTGACATAAGTTCCAGTGAATCATTTGGGCCACTGAGTTGTGCCTCTGTTTGTAGTCTGTCTGTGTGATTTTCTTTCAGCAGCTGAGGAGACGATCCATGGTTTCATCAGCTTTCTTGCACAGTCTGCATTTGGGGTCATCCACTGATTTTTCAGTCCTTGCCTTAATGGCATTTGTTCTGATGGCTTGATCCTGGACACCTAATAATAATAATAATAATAATAATAATAATAATAATAATAATAATTATTATTATTATTACTATTATTTGAAACACCACAAGATGAGTCCACAGCAGATACTCTGCTGGCTGCTGTATTGGATCACACGTTCGGACACTTCCCAAGTGACTAGGACTGTGTGATGTATCGGCAAATAATGTGTGCAGATCTCAGTAAGGTGGCCTTTTGCAGCTGGCAGATGGTAATCTTGTCAGTACCAATTGTATTTAAGTGCAGGCCAAGGTCTTGAGGCACTGCACCCAGGGTGCCAATCACCACTGAAACCACCATGACTGGTTTGTGCCAGAGTCTTTGCAGTTCGATCTTTAAATCCTCATATCATGTCAGCTTTTCCAGTTGTTTCTCTTCAATCCTGCTGTCACCTGGGATTGCAACATCAACAATCCATACTTTTCTGTAATTTTTTCCGGCTTGTAGTCCCACCAGTTCTTTGTCCCAGGCAGATTGTGTTTGTGGCACAAGTTCCAATAAATCACCTGAGCAATGGTGTTGTGCCTCTGCTTGTAATCTGTCTGCACAATCTTCTTGCAGCAGCGGAGGATATGATCTATTGTTTCATCTGCTTCCTTGCAGAGTCTACATTTGGGATCTGTCGTCGACTTTTAAATTCTGGCTTTGATGGCCTTGGTTGTAATGGCTTGTTCTTGGGCTGCCAGAATCAGACCTTCCTTTGTATCCTTTTTCATAGTCCCATTTGTGAGCCACAGCCATGTTTTTTCTTTGTCAATTTGGCTCTCAATTTTTCCCAGGAACTGTCCATGGAGAGACTTCTTTCTCCAGTTTTCTCTTCTGCTCCGGATTGTGTTCTTAGGGTGTTCCCACTTTGTCTTTTGCACTTGAAGCAGTTTTCTACTCTTGACTTCCCTCAATGTTGGTTCTTGACTGCCTTTCACAGAATCTGCCAGCGCATGTTCTTCTTCTACCGTTATTATTATTATTATTATTATTATTATTATTATTATTAAAAGTATTTAAAGATTGAACTGCTAAGACTCTGACACAAGATCGAACTGCAAAGACTCTGGCACAAGCCAGTCAAGGTGGTCCCAGTGGTGATCGGCACATTGGGTGTAGCGTCTAAAGTCCTTGGCCTGGACTTAAACACAATTGGCACTGACAAGATTACCACCTGCCAGCTGCAAAAGGCCACCTTACTGGGATCTGCACGCCTTATTCGCCGATACATCACACAGTCCTAGACACTTGGGAAGTGTACGACGTGTGATCCAATACAACAGCCAGTGGACTCACCTTGTTGTGTTTAAAATAATAATAATAATTATTATTGTTATTATTATTATTATTATTATTATTATTAGTATTATTTCTTGCCCGCCTCTTACCCAAGGTGATTGCAACACAGTTAAGGTTCGATAGACAAAAAACACGAATCTATTCAAGACACATAGATTAGAAACCCATAAACAAGATTAAAACACACAATAGAATCAATCACAACTATAACATATCCATTGCAATGTGGTGAAGAGCGCATGCTGGCCAGTGTATCAATCCAGCCCACTTCATCATGGAGTTTCCTTGCTGCAAATAATAATAATAATAATAATAATAATAATAATAACAATAATAATAATCCTTATTTATATCTCATTTTTCTCCCCATCCTGGGGACGGTTCTGCCAAGGTAGCCAGGGCTGGAGGTTTGCTTTTTTGTTGCCGCTGCGCCAAACAACATAAGCTTCGGCCTTTGCGTTTCCTGTGGCGCACGAATGGACAGACCCCCTTGACATTGTAACAACAACCCGATTATTTACAAATGGATGCCTTGGCTGGTAATTGCAGGGTTGTGGAAGCCGGCTGGTGGGTGGAGAGCATATTCACAGCCATTCTTTGTCCTTCTGCACATTCGCTCCTTGCAAGATCCATGGAGTCACTTCCACATCTTCTGATGCCAAGCTGGTGTCAAGCTATGATACTGTGTGCCCTTTGGGGCAGGGGAGAGGATGCATGCCCTCCAAGTGTGCCCAAGTTTGCAGGACAGCCTCATTAATCCTCTAACATCCCATGTAGAATCATAGAATTTAAGAGGACAGGCCTCCAATCCAATCATCCTGCCAGGAAGGAAGGCACAATCAAATCCCTCCCAACAGATGGCCATCCAGTGGCTGCCTGAAAACCTCCAGAAAAGAAAGACTCTACTTCAGTGTTTCTCAACCTTCCTGATGCCGCGACCCCTGAATACAGTTCCCCATGTTGTGGTGACCCCCAACCATAAAATTATTTTTGTTGCTACTTCATAACTGCAATTTTGCAACTGTTATGAACCATAAAGTAAATATCTGATATATAGGATGCATTTTATTTATTTTTATTTACTGGACCAAATATGGTACAAATACCCCATATATCCAAATTTGAATACTGGTGAGGTGGTGGTGGTGGTGGTGTGGGGGGGGGGGGGTTGTAGTTGCTGGGATTTATAGTTTACCTACAATCAAAGAGCATTCCGAACTCCACCAACAATGGAATTGAACCAAACTTGGCAGGCAAAACTCCCATGACAAACAGAAAATACTGAATGGGTTTAGTGGGCATTGACCATGAGTTTTGGAGTTGTAGTTCACCTTCATCCAGAGAGCACTGTGGACTCAAACAATGATGGATCAAGACCAAACTTGGCATGAATCCTCAATATGCCCAAATATGGTCACTGCTGGAATTTAGGGAAAATAGATCTGTTCATTTGGGAGTTGTAGTTGCTGGGATTTATAGTTCACCTACAATCAAAGAGCATTCTGAACCCCACCAATGATAGAATTGGGCCAAAATGCCCACACCCCTATGACCAACAGAAAATACTGTGTTTTCTGATGATCTTTGGCGACCCCTCTGACACCCCTCTTGTGACCCCCTCAGGGGTCCCGACCCCAGGTTGAGAAACACTGCTCTACTTGGTTCTGAATCCTAGAATTGGAAGGGGCACCCAAGGGCTATTCAATCCAAATCCTTCTGCATGGAAGGAAGACACCATCAAGGCCCGACAGATGTCCATCCAAACCTCCAAAGAAGAAGACATTGTTGAACAGCTCTGACTCAGTTCTCATTTTCTCTCTCAACTATCCCTTCTCCAAACTAAACATCCCCACTTCCCAAAGCAATTCCTCGTAGGGATGCATATTCCTCCTAACCACCAGTTTAACCAGTTAGAGCTGGGAGGCTTTCCAATTCATTCTGACTTGTCTGCTCAGCAGTCTGAAACGATCTTTTCCTCCCTGGGAATTGCGGCAGTTAAATTGGAACGATTTGGAGGACAAGGCTTTCTCTCTCCCTTCGTTTCTGGAGGTCTTTCAGCTGAGGTCCTTGGCCTGGTTTCCTTGCACAAAGCACTTGCCTCCGTTGCCAGCACAGGTCTAATGAGGGTCATTTGGCTGCCGGAGAGCCTTTCGGCGGGACCAGGGTTCCGAGGTCAGGTGTAAGAACAGATAAGAGTCGGAGCGGTCACTGACAATGGCCGCAAAATGGCTCTGAGTCTCCTTCGCTGGCTTCCTCTCGTTATTGAGAGACCTGTGGCTCAATGAGCCGGAAAAGAGAGATGAATCGTACTGAGTGCGCGAGGAAAGGAAATGCAGAAGAGAAGGCCTCTGGGGAATGGCGGCTGGATATTTGGTATTCTGGACACATCTCCGGCTCCTGACGTGACACCAGAAAGCAACCAGACGGAGATGGGAAAGGGGGCTAGGAACAAGGGAAGCAACCCATGGAAGGAAGGGATAGGATGCCCAGATTGGCATGTTCTTAGGGACATAGTTATTTGTAACTCAGGGTTACACATGCACATGGGATGTCTTTTTCCATGGCGCAAGGGTCTCCATCCCAAATCGCTCTTTGCCAGCCAGTGGAGTACTTCGCGGACGGTTTGCTATATTGTCTCTTGATCTTGACATGATACCAGAGAGCAGCCAGATAAAGATGGGAAGGGGGTAGGGGCAAGGGGAAACCCTATGGAGGCAAAGGGGGCTGGGGAAAAAGAGGAAGGCTATGTGGGGAAAATTGGCTAGCATGTTCGTAGGGGCATAGGTTACACACATTTAAGGAACGTCTCCATTTGGATATGGCAGAAGGTTCTCCATCATAAATTTCTCCTCTTCAGTCAGTGGAATCTTTGAGGAGTATCTACTATTCTGCATGTATCTCCGGCTCCTGGTGTGACATCAGAACGTGACCAGATTGAGGTGGGAAAGGGGGCTAGGGACAAGGGAAAGCGCCAAAGGGGGCTATAGGAAAGAAGTAGGTAGCACAGAGGTCTCAATCCCAATTCTGCATGTATTGCAGTAACACAAGGGTCTCAATCCCAATTCTACATGTATCTCTGGCTCCTGGCGTGACATCAGAATGGGACCAGATTGAGGTGGGAAAGGGGGCTAGGGACAAGAGAAAGCACCAAAGGACAGCACAGGGGTCTCCATCCCAATTCTGCGTGCATCTCTGGCTCCTGGTGTGACATCAGAACGCGACCAGATTGAGGTGGAAAAGGGGGCTAGGGACAAGGGAAAGCGCCAAAGGGGGTATAGGAAAAAAGTAGGTAGCACAAGGGTCTCCATCCCAATTCTGCATGTATCTCCGGCTCCTGGTGTGACATCAGAACGTGACCAGATTGAGGTGGGAAAGGGGGCTAGGGACAAGGGAAAGCGCCAAAGGGGGCTATAGGAAAGAAGTAGGTAGCACAGAGGTCTCAATCCCAATTCTGCATGTATTGCAGTAACACAAGGGTCTCAATCCCAATTCTACATGTATCTCTGGCTCCTGGCGTGACATCAGAATGGGACCAGATTGAGGTGGGAAAGGGGGCTAGGGACAAGAGAAAGCACCAAAGGACAGCACAGGGGTCTCCATCCCAATTCTGCGTGCATCTCTGGCTCCTGGTGTGACATCAGAACGCGACCAGATTGAGGTGGAAAAGGGGGCTAGGGACAAGGGAAAGCGCCAAAGGGGGTATAGGAAAAAAGTAGGTAGCACAAGGGTCTCCATCCCAATTCTGCATGTATCTCCGGCTCCTGGTGTGACATCAGAACATGACCAGATTGAGGTGGGAAAGGGGGCTAGGGACAAGGGAAAGCGCCAAAGGGGGCTATAGGAAAGAAGTAGGTAGCACAGAGGTCTCAATCCCAATTCTGCATGTATTGCAGTAACACAAGGGTCTCAATCCCAATTCTACATGTATCTCTGGCTCCTGGCGTGACATCAGAATGGGACCAGATTGAGGTGGGAAAGGGGGCTAGGGACAAGGGAAAGCACCAAAGGACAGCACAGGGGTCTCCATCCCAATTCTGCGTGCATCTCTGGCTCCTGGTGTGACATCGGAATGCGACCAGATTGAGGTGGGAAAGGGGGCTAGGAACAAGGGAAAGCGCCAAAGGGGGCTATAGGAAAGAAGTAGGTAGCACAGAGGTCTCAATCCCAATTCTGCATGTATTGCAGTAACACAAGGGTCTCAATCCCAATTCTACATGTATCTCTGGCTCCTGGCGTGACATCAGAATGGGACCAGATTGAGGTGGGAAAGGGGGCTAGGGACAAGGGAAAGCACCAAAGGACAGCACAGGGGTCTCCATCCCAATTCTGCGTGCATCTCTGGCTCCTGGTGTGACATCGGAATGCGACCAGATTGAGGTGGGAAAGGGGGCTAGGAACAAGGGAAAGCGCCAAAGGGGGCTATAGGAAAGCAGTAGGTAGCACAAGGGTCTCCATCCCAATTGTGCATGTATCTCCAGCTCCTGGTGTGTCATCAGAATGCGACCAGATTGAGGTGGGAAAGGGGGCTAGGGACAAGGGAAAGCACCAAAGGGGACTATAGGAAAGAAGTAGGTAGCACAGGGGTCCCAATCCCAATTCTGCATGTATCTCTGGCTCCTGGCGTGACATCAGAATGCGATCAGATTGAGGTGGGAAAGGAGGCTAGGGACAAGGGAAAGCCCCAAAGGGGGTTATAGGAAAGAAGTAGGTAGCACAAGGGTCTCAATCCCAATTCTGCATGTATCTCTGGCTCCTGGGGTGACATCAGAATGCGTCCAGATTGAGGTGGGAAAGGGGGCTAGGGACAAGGGAAAGCACCAAAGAGGGGTATAGAAAAGAAGTAGGTAGCACAGGGGTCTCAATCCCAATTCTGCATGTATTGCAGTAACACAAGGGTCTCCATCCCAATTCTACATGTATCTCTGGCTCCTGGCGTGACATCAGAATGGGACCAGATTGAGGTGGGAAAGGGGGCTAGGGACAAGGGAAAGCACCAAAGGACAGCACAGGGGTCTCCATCCCAATTCTGCGTGCATCTCTGGCTCCTGGTGTGACATCGGAATGCGACCAGATTGAGGTGGGAAAGGGGGCTAGGGACAAGGGAAAGCACCAAAGGGTAGCACAGGGGTCTCCATCCCAATTCTGCATGCATCTCTGGCTCCTGGGGTGACATCAGAATGCGTCCAGATTGAGGTGGGAAAGGGGGCTAGGGACAAGGGAAAGCACCAAAGAGGGGTATAGAAAAGAAGTAGGTAGCACAGCGGTCTCCATCCCAATTCTGCATGTATTGCAGTAACACAAGGGTCTCCATCCCAATTCTACATGTATCTCTGGCTCCTGGCGTGACATCAGAATGGGACCAGATTGAGGTGGGAAAGGGGGCTAGGGACAAGGGAAAGCACCAAAGGACAGCACAGGGGTCTCCATCCCAATTCTGCGTGCATCTCTGGCTCCTGGTGTGACATCGGAATGCGACCAGATTGAGGTGGGAAAGGGGGCTAGGGACAAGGGAAAGCACCAAAGGGTAGCACAGGGGTCTCCATCCCAATTCTGCATGCATCTCTGGCTCCTGGGGTGACATCAGAATGCGTCCAGATTGAGGTGGGAAAGGGGGCTAGGGACAAGGGAAAGCACCAAAGAGGGGGTATAGAAAAGAAGTAGGTAGCACAGCGGTCTCCATCCCAATTCTGCATGTATTGCAGTAACACAAGGGTCTCCATCCCAATTCTACATGTATCTCTGGCTCCTGGCGTGACATCAGAATGGGACCAGATTGAAGTGGGAAAGGGGGCTAGGGACAAGGGAAAGCACCAAAGGACAGCACAGGGGTCTCCATCCCAATTCTGCGTGCATCTCTGGCTCCTGGTGTGACATCGGAATGCGACCAGATTGAGGTGGGAAAGGGGGCTAGGGACAAGGGAAAACACCAAAGAGGGGTATAGAAAAGAAGTAGGTAGCACAGGGGTCTCCATCCCAATTTTGCATGTATCTCCGGCTCCTGGTGTGACATCTGAATGCGACCAGATTGAGGTGGGAAAGGGGGCTAGGGACAAGGGAAAGCACCAAAGGGGGTATAGGAAAGAAGTAGGTAGCACAAGGGTCTCCATCCCAATTCTGTATGTATTTCTGGCTCCTGGTGTGACATCAGAACGTGACCAGATTGAGGTGGGAAAGGGGGCTAGGGACAAGGAAAAGCGCCCAAGAGGGCTATAGGAAAGAAGTAAGTTTCACAAGGGTCTCCATCCCAATTCTCCATGTATTTCTGGCTCCTGGTGTGACATCTGAATGCGACCAGATTGAGGTGGGAAAGGGGGCTAGGGACAAGGAAAAGCGCCCAAGAGGGCTATAGGAACGAAGTAGGTTTCACAAGGGTCTCCATCCCAATTCTCCATGTATTTCTGGCTCCTGGTGTGACATCAGAACATGACCAGATTGAGGTGGGAAAGGGGGCTAGGGACAAGGAAAAGCGCCCAAGAGGGCTATAGGAAAGAAGTAGGTTTCACAAGGGTCTCCATCCCAATTCTCCATGTATTTCTGGCTCCTGGTGTGACATCAGAACATGACCAGATTGAGGTGGGAAAGGGGGCTAGGGACAAGGAAAAGCGCCAAAAGGGGCTAAAGGAAAGAAGTAGGTAGCACAGGGGTCTCCATCCCAATTCTTCATGTATCTCTGGCTCCTGGTGTGACATCAGAACGCGACCAGATTGAGGTGGGAAAGGGGGCTAGGGACAAGGGAAAGCCTCATGGAGCACAAAGGTCTCCACCCCAAATTTCTCCTCTCCAGTCAGTGGAATCTTAGGGAAGTATTTACTATTCTGCATATATCCCTGGCTCCTGGTGTGACATCAGAATGCGACCAGATGTATTTCCATCTCCTGGTGTGACATCAGAAAGCGACCAGATTGAGGTGGGAAAGTGGGCTAGGGACAAGGGAAAGCCCCATGGAGCCAAAGGGGGCTATAGGAAAGAAGTAGGTAGTGTGTGAAAGCAAATGGGTGGTGGGATACCTAGGCTAATGTGTTCTTAAGGACATAAGTTAAACACATTCAAGGGATATCTTCATTTGTATATAGAACAAGGGTCTCCATCCCAAATCGCACCTCTTCAGCCAGTGAAGTCCTTAGTGAAGTGTTTGCTATTCTGGATGTGTCTCTCATGCCTGACCTCACATCAGAAAGTGACCAGATAGAGATGGGAAAGGGGGCTAGGGACAAGGTAAGCAGCCCATGAAAGCAAGGGGAAGGTGGGATACCCAGATTGGCATGTTCTTTGGGACATGGGTGTGTGTAACTCAGAGGTGCACAGACTCATGGGTTATATTCTTTTTCCCACGGCACAAGGGTCTCCACCCCAAATCTCTCTTCTCCAGCCAGTGGAGTCTTTAGGGAAATATTTGCTATTCTGCAAGTATGTCCAGCTCCTGACATGACACCAGAACATGACCAGATTGAGATGGGAAAGGGGGCTAGGTACAAGGGTAAACCCCATGAAGGCAAAGGGGGCTAGGGGAGAAAGAGGAACATGAAAGCAAATGGAAGGTGGAAAAGCTTGGCTAACATGTTCTTAAGAACACATGTATGTGTAACTCAAGAGATATCCATGCCATGCCCTCCAACCAGCCAGTGGCATCACTAGGAGGGTACACCGGGTGACCCCAACAAAAGAGGTGACATGTTGTTAGGGACATGTATGAGATGTCTGAGTTCATATATGGTAGGAAAGTCCATACCAGAACTCTCCCTGTTGTCAGTATCGAGATGTGAAGTGAGAGATAGAAACCTCACAGGTGACACCATCACAAGGGGTGATGTGCTATTAGGGACATAGTTGTATGTCGCTCAAAGTCCCTCGCATGAGGAATGTCTTCATTTGTATATGGCAGAAGAGTATCCATCCAAAATCTCTTCTTGTCAGTCAATGAAGTCATTAGGGAAGTGTTGGCTATTCTGTATGTTAATTGATGTGACACCAGAGCATAACCAGATAGAGATGGGAAAGGGGGCTAGGAACAAGAAAGGGGAAAGTGGGAACCTAGGTGAACAGGTTGTTAGGGATATAGGTGTGCAGGTACAACTGCACCAGGAGCTCCAATTTTGTTTGCTTTGCATTTAATGTTTGTTATAGTCCCAAGTTTCAGGGACTCTACAGACAGGTGGCTTCTTTTGGCTGCAATCATAGGGCAAGCCACCTGTCAATTATAGTTAGGTTCCCTGGTCCCACCCCCTTTGGGTTTTTGGAGGGAATAGGAACCTTTTTGGTTCAGTCCACACAGAGAAGCCTTTTGCACAGGACATGATACCAAGAGCTCCTGTAGAAAGCTTCGTCTTCTACGGCTTGGCCGGGGAGATATACAGCCTACAGCCTGACCGGGGTTGTACAGCCTTACAGCTCCTTTGCTGAAGGACTTCAGTCAGCCATCACCGAAACCTGAATTCTTTTCCCCTGGAAGTCTACAAAGCTCTGCTTGGTAAGGGTCGCTCGCGGAAGCCAGACGCAGTTGGTGCAGGGGCTCCACACCAACAGAGGCAAGTACAGACTGCCCAGATTAGAAGTTAAGGATTTCCCCATTAGTTAGTATACAGTTATGAAGATAGTGCCTATTCCCTGTGGACAAGATTGAAAGAGCCAATAGACTGTTAAGAAAGCCTTGAAATACCTGTTTGTTTTCATTAATAAAGAACTTTGTTGGACTTACTTTAAGCCTCTACAGAACTTTGTGTAAGGAAATCCAAGGGCCTTTAATCTGAAGCAGCCCCGGCATCCCGTTGGGCACACAGAATTTATGTCCTCTCTACAGTCTTATGCACAGGCCCAGCGTGCGACAGCACAATAGGTTTTGGAGAAAGCAACATTTCTGCCCTTAAAGTATTCTGTTGTTACTAAAGGAGATGAGCAAATCTCATATGTTTAGATAACTGACGGGTTATTGAGCCCGACAACAATCATTGCGTTGCACGCAGTCAAAGGATGTCTTCATTTGTATATGGCATGAAGGACTCCATCTCTTGTCTCTCCCTGCTGCGCTGGACCAAAGGGCCCACCCCCTTCCCATCTCTTTCTGGTTGCTCGCTGATATCAGGTCAAGGTCCAGAGATATAATCAGAATAGCAAACTCTCCGCAAAGGCCTCCACTGGCTGGCATAGAGCGATTTGGGATGGAGACTCGGCTTGGGCGATCAAGAAAAAAATTGGTTCTAAACTCGTTTCATTTCTAAGGTGCGCTAGCATTTCTAAATTCTGAGGACTTCCAAAATTTAAGATTTCAAAATTTCGAAATTTCTGAAATTTCGTAAATTATGAATCGATTCGTTAATGGCGGACGCGATTGCGCAAAATGCTAAAAAAACCTCCAAATGGGACAGGGGGAACTTCTGAAGCTTCCCTCTCCCTCTGTTGTTGACTGTTGGTGTGATAAAACAAACAACAACTATATTATATTATATTATATTATATTATATTATATTATATTATATTATATTATATTATATTATATTATATTATATTATATTATATTATATTATATTATATTATTGTTGTATATTATATTATAATATTATTATATTATATTATTGTATATTATATTATATTATTATAATATTATAATATTATATATTATTATATTATACAATTATAATATAATATAATAATATAGTAATAAAATATATAATAATATAATATAATAATAATATATAATAATATAGTAATAAAATATATAATATAATATATATACATCCCTCTGTTGTTGACTGTTGGTGTGATAAAACAAACAACAACTATATTATATTATATTATTATTATATTATATTATTATATTGTTGTATATTATATTATAATATTATTATATTATATTATTGTATATTATATTCTAATAATATAATTATATTATTATATTATATTATTATATTGTTGTATATTATATTATAATATATATTATATTATATTATACAATTATAATATAATATAATAATATAGTAATAAAATATATAATATAATATAATAATATAATATAATATAATATAATAATATAATATAATATAATATAATAATATATAATAATATAGTAATAAAATATATAATATAATATATATATATATCCCTCTGTTGTTGACTGTTGGTGTGATAAAACAAACAACAACTATATTATATTATATTATTATAATATTATTATATTATATTGTTGTATATTATATTATAATATTATTATATTATATTATTGTATATTGTTGTTGTTGTTCATTCGTTCAGTCGTCTCCGACTCTTCGTGACCTCATGGACCAGCCTACGCCAGAGCTCCCTGTCGGCCGTTACCACCCCCAGCTCCCTCAAGGTCAGTCCAGTCACTTCAAGGATGCCATCCATCCATCTTGCCCTTGGTCGGCCCCTCTTCCTTTTGCCTTCCACTTTCCCCAGCATAATTGTCTTCTCTAGGCTTTCCTGTCTCCTCATGATGTGGCCAAAGTACTTCAACTTTGTCTCTAGTATCTTTCCCTCCAGTGAGCAGTCGGGCTTTATTTCCTGGAGGATGAACTGGTTGGATCTTCTCGCGGTCCAAGGCACTCTCAGCACTTTCCTCCAACACCACAGCTCAAAAGCATCGATCTTCCTTCGCTCAGCCTTCCCTAAGGTCCAGCTCTCACATCCGTAGGTTACTACAGGGAATACCATGGCTTTGACTAGGCGGATCTTTGTTGCCAGTCTGATGTCTCTACTCTTCACTATTTTATCGAGACTGGACATTGCTCTCCTCCCAAGAAGTAAGCGTCTTCTGATTTCCTGGCTACAGTCTGCATCTGCAGTAACCTTTGCACCTAGAAATACAAAGTCTGTCACAGCCTCCACGGTTTCTCCCTCTATTTTCCAGTTGTCAATCATTCTTGTTGCCATAATCTTGGTTTTTTTGACGTTTAGCTGCAACCCGGCTTTTGCGCTTTCTTCTTTCACCTTGATTAGAAGGCTCCTCAGCTCCTCCTCGCTTTCGGCCATCAGAGTGGTGTCATCTGCATATCTGAGGTTGTTAATGTTTCTTCCAGCAATTTTCACCCCAGCTTTGCATTCATCCAGCCCCGCACATCGCATGATGTGTTCTGCATACAAGTTAAAAAGGTTGGGTGAGAGGATGCAGCCTTGCCGTACGCCTTTCCCAATCTTGAACCAGTCTGTTGTTCCGTGGTCAGTTCTGACTGTTGCTACTTGGTCCTGGTACAGATTCCTCAGGAGAGAGACAAGGTGGCTTGGGATGCCCATCCCACCAAGAACTTGCCACAATTTATTATGATCCACACAGTCAAAGGCTTTAGAATAGTCAATGAAGCAGAAGTAGATGTTTTTCTGAAACTCCCTGCCTTTCTCCATTATCCAGCGGATATTGGCAATCTGGTCTCTCGTTCCTCTACCTTTTCTAAACCCAGCTTGAACATCTGGCAACTCTCGCTCCATGTATTGCTGGAGTCTTCCTTGCAGGATCTTGAGCATTACCTTACTGGCATGAGAAATAAGGGCCACTGTACGGAAGTTTGAGCAGTCTTTCGCATTTCCCTTTTTTGGTATGGGGATATAAGTTGATTTTTTCCAGTCTGATGGCCATTCTTGTGTTTTCCATATTTGCTGGCAAATGGCATGCATCACCTTGACAGCATCATCTTTTAAGATTTTAAACAGTTCAGCTGGGATCCCGTCGTCTCCTGCTGCCTTGTTGTTAGCAATGCTTCTTAAGGCCCATTCAACCTCACTCCTCAGGATGTCTGGTTCTAATTCATTCACCACACTGTCATAACTATCCTCAATATTATTATCCTTCCTATACAGATCTTCTGTATAGTCTCGCCACCTTCTCTTGATCTCTTCAGCTTCTGTTAGGTCCCTGCCATCTTTGTTTCTTATCATACCAATTTTTGCCTGAAATTTACCTCCAATGTTTCTAATTTTCTGGAAGAGGTCTCTTGTCCTTCCTATTCTGTTGTCTTCCTCCACTTCCATGCATTGCTTATTTAAAAATAGTTCCTTATCTCTTCTGGCTAACCTCTGGAATTGCGCATTTAGCTGGGCATATCTCCCCTTTTCACTGTTTCCTTTTGCTTTCCTCCTTTCTTGGGCTACTTCCAGTGTCTCAGCAGACAACCATTTTGCCTTCTTGGTTTTCTTTTTCTTTGGAACGTACTTTGTTGCCGCCTCCTGAACAATGTCGCGGACTTCTGTCCATAGTTCTTCTGGGACTCTGTTTACTAAATCTAGTCCTTCAAATCTGTTCTTCACTTCCACTGTATATTCGCTAGGAATGTTAGTGAGATCATATCTAACTGGTCTGTGTATTTTCCCTGATCTCTTTAGTTTTATTCTAAATTGAGCAATAAGAAGTTCGTGATCTGAGCTACAGTCAGCCCCAGGTCTTGTTTTCACCGACTGGATGGATGTCCGCCACCTTTGGCTGCAAAGGATGTAGTCAATCTGATTTCGGTGTTGACCATCTGGTGAGGTCCATGTATAAAGCCGTCTTTTAGGTTGTTGGAAGAGAGTATTCGTTATACATAGCGAGTTTTCCTGGCAAAATTCTATCAGCCTGCGTCCCGCTTCATTTTGTTCTCCCAGACCATGCTTGCCTGTGATCCCAGTTGTCATTTGACTTCCCACCTTGGCATTCCAGTCTCCTGTAATGAAAATAATGTCTCTTTTTGGTGTATTATCCAGTAGTTCCTGCAGATCCTCATAGAACTGATCTACTTCTGCTTCTTCAGCAGCTGTGGTTGGGGCGTATATTTGGATCACTGTAATGTTGAAAGGCTTTCCTTGCACTCGAATTGAGATCATTCTGTCATTTTTTGGGTTGTATCCAAGCACCGCTTTAGCGAATTTCTTATTAATTATGAAGGCTACTCCATTTCTTCGATGTTCCTCTTGTCCGCAGTAGTAGATCTGGTGGTCATCTGATGTGAAGTGGCCCATTCCAGTCCATTTCAGTTCGCTGACCCCCAGAATGTCTATCTTTAGTTTTGACATCTCACCAATAACAACATCCAATTTGCCCTGGCTCATAGATCTTACATTCCAGGTTCCTATGGTGTGTTGATCTTTAGAGCATCGGATTCGTCGTTCGCCTCCAGTACCGTCGGCCGCTAGCCTTCCTTTCGGCTTTGAGCTAGCTGCAATATATAATATTGTATATTATATTATATTATTATTATATTATTATATCATATATTATTATATTATATTGTTGTATATTATATTATTATAATATTATTATATTATATTATTGTATATTATATTATATTATACAATTATAATATAATATAATAATATAGTAATAAAATATATAATATAATAATATAATATAATATATACAATACTATAATATAATAGTATTATTATAATATAATATAATATAATATAATATAATATTATAATATTATATATTATATTATAGTATTGTATATTAGAGTGAGGCAAGAAGAAGCATGAGGAAAGAGGAGGGAAGCAGCAGAGCAAAGGGACCGGAAGTGGGGTAAATGCGAGACTGTAAAACTTGCACCAGACATACGAAAATAATTACAAAATAATTACGAAATAATTACGAAATAATTACGAAATAATTACGAAATAATTACGAAAATTGGAAAAATTGTTTCGATTCTTAATTACTCCTCACACTATTCCTGCATGGTTTGATATTGGATCGTAAGCTAATTTAAATACGAATTAATAACGAATTACGAAATTAACGAACTGGCTCGCCCAAGCCTAATGGAGACACTTGCAACATGGAAAAAGATGTCCCATGTGCATGTGTAACCTTGAGTTACAAATACCGATGTCCCTAAGAACATGCCAATCTGGGTATCCTATCCCTTCCTTCCATGGGTTGTTTCCCTTGTTCCTAGCCCCCTTTCCCATCTCCTCCCCGCAGTAAGATGCCTCTTCCAAG
Organism: Anolis sagrei; assembly: GCF_037176765.1. Taxonomy (NCBI): domain Eukaryota; kingdom Metazoa; phylum Chordata; class Lepidosauria; order Squamata; family Anolidae; genus Anolis; species Anolis sagrei. The sequence goes on from NC_090034.1 coordinate 105,395,836, forward strand.
CCCTTCCTCGGAGTGAGTCCTGCATCTCCAAGGAAGGACCACCGCTCTCATTATGCCGGCTGGACTCCCTGCGGTTGTCTCCCTGCCGGCAGGAAATCTCCTTTGACTCTCCCTTAACGAGGGGAGACACAAGGGGAAGATGCCTTCGGCTTTAATCTCCTCTTCACATGGAGAGTTTCATTTGGGGAGAAAGCTTCCCTCCCTTGCCCGCCTCCAGTGCCATTCCCTACCTGGATGCCAATCACATCCAGCCCAGAGCTTTGGAAGGAAGGAAGCTGGGAACTCCTTCCAGCTCTTCCTTCCATTTCTAGCAGGAAAGAGACCGAAACTACCAGGTTGACAATTGAAGGGAAGGGGCAGGCTTGCTTCCTGCTGCTCTGGAGACACAACAGAGCAACGGATTCACATGGCAGGAAAAGAGATTCCGAAATGCTAGGAAGGACTTCCTGATGGTCAGTAGAATTTATGACCTGGGAGTCTGGTGGAGTCTCCTTTTTGGGAGGATTTAAGTAGAGGCTGGATGGCCACCTGCCTGGAGGGCTTTGATTGTGCCTTTATTTCTGGCAGGAGGGAGCTAACCGGATGGTCATTGAGGTCTCTTCCAATTCTAGGCTTCTACGACTTTATGATACTTATTTTCAACAGAGGCTGGATGGTCATCTGTCTGGAGGGCTTTGATTGTATCTTTCTGCCTGGCAGAAGGGGTTGGACTAGATGGCCCTAGGGTTCCTTCCAACTCTAGGATTCTACAATTCTGTTACATGTTTTTTTTAACAGAGGTTGGATGGCCATCTGTCTTGAGGGCTTTGATTGTGTCTTCCTTCCCAGCAGAAGGGGGTTGCACTAGATGGCCTTTGTGATTCCTTCCAACTCTCGGATTTTATGATTCTATGATATGTATTTTCAAAAAAGGCTAGATGACTATCTATCTGGAGGGCTTTGATTGTGCCTTTCCATCCGGCAGCCAGAGCTAGACTGGGTGGTCCTTGAGGTGTCTCCTAACTCTAGGATTCTACAATTCTGAGATATGTATTTTCAACAGAGGTTGGATGGCCATCTCTCTACAGGGCTTTGATTGTGTCTTCCTGCTTGGCAGAACTGGATTGGACTAGATGATCCTTGGGGTTCCTTCCAACTCAACAATTTTATGATGCTATGATATGAGTTTTCGACAGAGGCTGTATGGCCAACTGTGTGGAAGGCTTTGATTGTGTCTTCCTGCCTGGCAGAAGGGGGCTGGACTACATGGCCCTTGGGATCTCTTTCAACTCTAGGATTTATTATTATTATTATTATTATTATTATTATTATTATTACTACTACTAGGCAGAGAATGGATGACCATCTGCCAGATGGCCTTCAACTCTACGATTCTATGATGCCATGATATGAGTTTTTGACAGAGGATGGATGACCATCTGTCTGGAAGGCTTTGATTGTGTCTTCCTGCCTGGCAGAAGGGGGCTGGACTACATGGCCCTTGGGATCTCTTTCAACTCTAGGATATTATTATTATTATTATTATTATTATTATTATTGCTACCACTAGGCAGAGAATGGATGACCATCTGTCAGGAGGGCTTTGATTGTGCTGATCTGTCAGATGGCCCTTGAGATCTCTTCCAAGGTTTTTACAATACCACGATATGTGTGTTTTCAACAGAGGCTAGATAGCCATCTGCCTTGAAGGCTTTGATTGTATCTTCCTGCCTGGAAGAAGGGGGCTGGACTAGATGGCCCTTGGGGTCTCTTCTAACTCTAGGATTTTATAGATTATTATTATTATTATCATTATTATTATTATTAGTGCTACTACTAGGCAGAGAATGGATGGCCATCTGCTAGATGGCCTTCCAACTCTACGATTCTATGATGCTATGATATGAGTTTTTGACAGAGGTTGAATGGCCATTTGTCTGGAAGGCTTTGATTGTGTCTTCCTGCTTGGCAGAAGGGAGCTGAAATAGATGGGATCTCTTCCAACTCTAGGATTTTATAGATTATTATTATTATTATTATTATTATTGCTACTACTAGGCAGAGAATGGATGGCCTTCTGTCAGGAGGGCTTTGATTGTGTTGTTCTGTCAGATGGCCCTTGAGGTCTCTTCCAAGGATTCTGCAATACCATGATATGTGTGTTTTCAACAGAGGCTAGATGGCCATCTGTCTGGAAAGCTTTGATTGTGTCTTCCTGCCTAGCAGAAGGGGGCTGGACTCGATGACCCTTGGGATCTCTTCCAACTCTAGGATTTTATAGATTATTATTATTATTATTATTATTATTATTATTCTGTCAGATGGCCTGCCAACTCTACGATTCTATGATGCTATGATATGAGTTTTCGACAGAGGCTGGATGGCCATCTGTCTGGAAGGCTTTGATTGTGTCTTCCTGCCTGGCAGAAGGTGGCAAGACTAGATGGCCCTTGGGATCTCTTCCAACTCTAGGATTTTATAGATTATTATTATTATTATTATTATTATTGCTACTACTAGGCAGAGAATGGATGGCCATCTGTCAGGAGGGCTTTGACTGTGCCGTTCTGTCAGGTGGCCCTTGAGGTCTCTTCCAAGGATTCTACAATATGTGTTTTTAACAGAGGTTGGATGGTCATCTGCCTATAGGGCTTTGATTGTGTCTTCCTGCCTGGCAGAAGGGGGCTGGACTAGATGGCCCTTGGGATCTCTTCCAACTCTAGGATTTTATAGATTATTATTATTATTATTATTATTATTATTGCTACTACTAGGCAGAGAATGGATGGCACTCTGTCAGGAGGGCTTTGACTGTGCCGTTCTGTCAGGTGGTCCCTGAGGTCTCTTCCAACACAAGGATTCTATGATTCCATGATATGTTTTTTCAACAGAGGCTGGATGGTCATCTGCCTATAGGGCTTTGACTGTGCCGTTCTGTCAGATAGCCCTTGAGGTCTCTTCCAAGGATTCTACAATATGTGTTTTTAACAGAAACTGGATAGTCATCTGCCTATAGGGCTTGGATTGTGTCTTCCTGCCTGGCAGAAGGGGGTTGGCCTAGATGGCCTTTGGGGTCCCTTGTGTGTTGTATTGCGAATATTCTTTGCAAGCCCAATGCCAATGGATCCAACCCCGTGCGTCTCCGTCTCCTCTCCTTGAGACCCTCCATTGTCAGATGCAATCACTCTGGAGAGCTCCTTGTGTCCCAGAGGATGTGTGCAGAAGGCCCTTAGCAGAGTCAATCACACCCTTCCACACGTCCAGCGACAACTGCTTCAATCTGACTTGACACCTCTTTGCTCAGGAGACCCTCCGCATTGCCCAGCTTGGACTTGGGGGCTTCTTCGAGGAGCCGGTCCGTGTCAACACGATTTAATTGGACCGCTAGAGTGGTGGCTCTTTGGGTGCATCTACACTGTGGAATTAATGCACTTTGACACCGCTTGAACTGCTGCGGCTAAATGCTGGGGAATCGAGGGAGTTGTAGTTTCGCCAAGCCGTGAGCCTTCTCTCCCCAAAGTACAACTCCCAGGATCCCATTGCATTAAGCCTTGGCACTTAAAGTGGTGTCAAACTGCATTAATTCTACACTGTAGACACACCCCTGCTTGGAATCAAAGTGATGGAGCGTGTCGGAAAGCGTGCCAACCATTTGCTTAATGCAATTTCATTAATAATCCAGGAGAACGTCTTTAAGAATGGGTGAAGGGGCAAAAAAAAACCCTTTGCTTCATGTTTTGGGATCACCCATCAAGATCTTTAAGGCGTGTCTACACTATAGGATTAAGGAACTATAGAATTAACAGTTTCGGCTCAATGCTATGCAGTGCTGGGAGTTGTAGTTTTATAATATCTTTAACCTTCTCTGCTAAAGAAGGCGAACTACAATTCCCATCTCCTTAATGTAGTGTTTCTCAACTTGGGGGTTGGGACCCTTGGCATGGTTGTGAGGGGTGTCAGAGGGGCCACCAAAGATCATCAGAAAACACTGTGGTGGAGTTCAGAATGCTCTTTGGTTGTAGGTGAACTATAAATCCCAGCAGCAACAACTCCCAAATGTCAAGGTCTATTTTCCACAAACTCCAGCCGTGTTTTCATTTGGGCATATTGAGTATTCATGCCAAGTTTGGTCCAGATCCATCATTGTTTGAGTCCACAGTGCGCTCAGGATGTATCTTCTCTTCTCTCTTCTTCTTCTCTGGATGTAGGTGAACTACAACTCCCAAACTCAAGGTCAGTGCCTATGAACAAACTCTTCCAGTGTTTTCTGTTCGTCATGGGAGTTCTGGGTGTTAAGTTTGGCCCAATTGTATCGTTGGAGGAATTCAGAATGCTCTTTGATTGTAGGTAAACTATAAATCCCAGCAACTACAACTCCCAAATGTCAAGGTCCATTTTCCCCAAACTCCACTAGTGTTCATATTTGGACATATTGAGTATTCATGCCTAGTTCGGTCCAGATCCATCATTGTTTGAGTCCACAGTGTTGTCTGGATGTAGGTGAACTACAACTCCCAAACTCAAAGTCAATGCCCATTAACAAACCCTTCCAGTATTTTCTGTTGATCATGGGAGTTCAGTGTCCCAAGTTTGGTTCAATTCCATCGTTGGTGGAGTTCAGAATGCTCTTTGATTGTAGGTGAACTATAAATCCCAGCAATTACAACTCACACATGTCAAGGTCTATTTTCCCCAAACTCCACTAGTGTTCATATTTGCGCATATTGAGTATTCATGCCAAGTCTGGTCCATATCCATCTTTATTTGAGTACACAGTGCTCTCTGAATGTAGGTGAGCTACAACTCCTAAACTCAAGGTCAATGGCTATGAACAAACCTTTCCAGTATTTTCTGTTGGTCAGAAAATACTGGAACGTTTGGCCCAATTGTATCACTGGGGGAATTCAGAATGCTCTTAGATTGTAGGTGAACTATAAATCCCAGCAACTACAACTCACACATGTCAAGGTCTATTTTCCCCAAACTCCACCAGTGTTCTCATTTGGGCATATTGAGTATTCATGCCAAGTTTGGTCCAGATCCATCTTCATTTCAGTCCACAGTGCTCTCTGGATGTAGGTGAACTACAACTCCTAAACTCAAGATCAATGCCCATGAACAAACTCTTCCAGTATTTTCTGATGATCATGGGAGTTCTGTGTGCCAAGTTTGGTTCAATTCCATCATTGGTGGAGTTCAGAATGCTCTTTGATTGTAGGTGAACTATAAATCCCAACAACTACAACTCCCAAATGACAAAAACAACCCCCCCCAACCCCGCCAGTATTCAAATTTGGGTGTAGTGGTGCCAAATTTGGTCCAGTGAATGAAAATACATCCTGCATATCAGATATTTACATGATGATTCATAACAGTAGCAAAATGACAGTTCTGAAGTAGCAACGAAAAAAGTATGGTTGGGGGTCACCACAACATAAGGCACAGCTGTAGCTCAATGCTATGCAATGCTGGGGGTTGTAGTTTTACAATGTCTTTAACCTTTTCTGCCAAGGAAGGTAAACTACAACTCCCGTCTCCTTAATGCCTCCCCATCCACAAACTATGGTGGTCCCTATTTAAATGCGAGCCACTCTTCCCAAATTTGCATACATCCATATAAACCAGCGATGCACATTTGGGGTTTCTTTTGTCCTCCTTCATTATTTTTTTCCCCCTTCAGCGATCTGTTTCTTTTTTTAACGAAAGCGGCCGCCCTAATTCTGTCTTAGAGAGATTGATAGAAAGCTAGACTAGTAATTGGGACATGATGTCGCCAAGCGCGGCTTGCAGGAAATGATGCTGGAGTATTTATTTTTCCTGTCTAAAGATGCGAATCTTGTCTTATTTCAGTCTCATCCAGCTTCCAAAGTTTTCTGCTTTATCACACAAACCCGCTATTCCACTTAATGATGACATTGGATACATGCCATTTGGAGCACCTTCGGCGGCGCACTTCTTTTCAGGAGCGAAATTGCAGCGATTCACAAAATCGTGATTCTGCAGTTGCATTTCTATACAATTCAGTATAGTGTTAACAGCAGCAGCAGCAACAACAACAACAACAGCAGTTAACGACAACAACAACAACAATAAAAAAAAACAGCAGCAGCAGCAGAAACAGCAACAGCAGCAACGGCAACAGCAACAGCAGCAACGGCAACAGCAACTGCAGTGATTTGCAAATTCGTAATTCCACAATTGCATTTCCATGCAATTCCATTGTTTGGATTTTTGGCACTCCTGCTGTACCTTGTTGTTTTTGTTGTTGTTTTTGTTAGCATAGCTGTGCAATTTCAGTATAGTGTTAACGACAGCAGCAGCAGCAACAAAAAACAACATAAGCAACAGCAATTGTGGGGATTCGCAAATTCGTAATTCCGCAAATGCATTTTCATGCAATTCCATTGTTTGGATTTTTGGCACTCCTGCTGTTCCTTGTTGTTCTTGTTGTTGTTGTTGTTGTGGTTGTTGTTACTGCTGCTGCTGTTGTTAGCATAGCTGTGCAATTTCAGTATAGTGTTAACAACAGCAACAGCAACAACAATTTGGATTTTCGACACTCCTGCTGTTCCTTGTTGTTGTTGCTGTTAGCATAGCTGTGCAATTTCAGTATAGTGTTAACGACAACAGCAGCAACAACAAAAACAATAACAGTAGCAGCAACAGCAACAACAGCAACTGCAGGGATTTGCAAATTCATGATTCCGCAATTGCGTTTCCATACAATTCCATCGTTTGGATATTCGGCACTCCTGCTGTTCCTTGTTATTGTTGCTGCTGTTAGCATAGCTGAACAATTTCAGCATACTGTCAATGACAACAACAGCAACAAGAAAAAACAGCAACAGCAACAGCAGCAACGGCAACAGCAACTGCAGTGATTTGCAAATTCATAATTCCGCAATTGCATTTTCATGCGATTCAATTGTTTGGATTTTTTGCACTCCTGCTGTATCTTGTTGTTTTTGTTGTTGTTTTTGTTAGCATAGCTGTGCAATTTCAGTATAGTATTAACGACAACAGCAGCAGCAACAAAAAACAACGACAGCAACAGCAACTGTGGGGATTCGCAAATTCGTAATTCCACAGTTGCATTTTCATGCAATTCTATTGTTTGGATTTTCAGCACTCCTGCTGTTCCTTGATGTTGTTGCTGCTGTTAGCATAGCTGTGCAATTTCAGCATACTGTTAACGACAACAACAGCATCAAGAAAAAACAACAGCAGCAGCAACAACAGCAACAGCAACTGCGGGGATTCGCAAATTCGTGATTCCGCAATTACATTACCATGCAATTCCATTGTTTGGAATTTTCGTACTCCTACTGTTCCGCCTCCTCCTCCTCCTTGTTGCTGTTGTTGTTGTTCTTGTTAGCATAGCTGTGCAATTTCAGTATAGTGTTAACAGCAGCAGCAGCAACAGCAACAGCAACAGTAACAACAGCAACTGCGGTGATTCGCAAATTCGTGATTCCGCAATTGCATTTCCATACAATTCCATTGTTTGAATTTTCAGCACTCCTGCTGTTGCTTGTTGTTGCTGCTGCTGTTAGCATAGCTGTGCAATTTCAGCATACTGTTAGGTACAACAACAACAAGAAAAAAATAACAACAGCAGCAACATCAACAATAGCAACAGCAACTGCGGTGATTTGCAAATTCGTGATTCCGCAATTACATTTCCATACAATTCCATCGTTTGGATTTTCGACACTCCTGCTGTTCCTTGTTGTTTTTGCTGCTGTTAGTATAGCTGTGTAATTTCAATATAGTGTTAACAACAGCAACAACAAAAAACAACAAAAGCAGCAGCAGCAACAACAGCAACAGCAGGCGGCAACAACAGCAACTGCAGTGATTCGCAAATTCGTAATTCCGCACTTGCATTTCCATGCAATTCCATTGTTTGGATTTTTGCTACTTCTACTGTTCTTCCTCCTCCTCCTCCTTCTTGTTGCTGCTGCTGCTGTTGTTAGCATAGCTGTGCAATTTCAGTATAGTGTTAATGACAACAGCAACAACAGCAACTGTGGGGATTCTCAAATTCGTAATTCCGCAATTGCATTTCCATACAATTCCATTGTTTGGATTTTTGGTACTCCTGCTGTTCCTCCTCCTCCTCCTCCTCCTCCTCCTCCTTCTTGTTGCTGTTTTTGTTGTTGTTGTTGTTAGCATAGCTGTGCAATTTCAGTATAGTGTTAATGACAACAGCAGCAGCAACAACAGCAACAGCAACTGCGGCGATTCGCAAATTCGTGATTCCGCAATTGCATTTCTATATAATTCCATCGTTTGGATTTTCGACACTCCTGCTGTTACTTGTTGTTGTTGATGTTAGTATAGCTGTGCAATTTCAGTATCGTGTTAACAACATCAACACCAACAACAAAAAACAACGAAAGCAGCAGCAGCAGCAACAACAGCAACTGTGGTGATTTGCAAATTCACGATTCCGCAATTCCATTATTTGGATTTTTGACACTCCTGCTATTCCTTGTTGTTGTTGTTAGCATAGCTGTGCAATTTCAGTATAGTGTTAACAACAGCAGCAGCAGAAGCAACAATAGCAACTGCGGTGATTCGCAGATTTGTGACTCCACAATTGCATTGCCATACAATTCCATTATTTGGATTTTCGGCACTCCTGCTGTCCCTTGTTGTTGTTGTTGTTGTTGTTAGCATAATTGTGCAATTTCAGTATAGTGTTAACGACAGCAGCAGCATCAATATCAGCTGCAGCAACAACAACACAACAGCAATTTCTTACCTGTATGGTTTCATGCCTTGAGGCATGGTAGATTATAGTGTCCATCCACACACTACTAGAATTAATGCAATTTGACATCACCTAAAATGCAAGGGCTTGCTGCTATGAAACTAAAGAAGAAGATTCTTAAGATCATGTGAGGGCCATGTTCCAGAAGCACTCTCTCCTGACGTTTCGCTCACATCTATGGCAGGCATCCTCAGAGGTTGTGAGGTCTGTGGGAAACTAGTCAAGTGGAGTGTGTGTATATCTGTGGAATGATGTCCAGGGTGGGAGAAAGAACTCTTGTCTGTTGGAGGCAAGTGTGAATGCTGCAATTGGCCACCTTGATTAGCATTGAATGGCTTTGCAGCTTCAAAGCCTGGATGGTTTTGAGGCTTATATATCTATGGAATGATTTCCAGGGTGGGAGAAAGAACTCTTGTCTGTTGGAGGCAAGTGTGAATGTTGCAAACTGTCCACCTTGTTTAGCATTGAATGGCCTTGCAGCTTCAAAGCCTGGCTGGTTGCTGCCTGGGGGAATCCTTTGTTGGGAGGTGTTATCTGGCCCTGATTGATTCCTGCCTGGAATTCCCCTGGGTTTTTTTAGTGTTCTTTATTTACTCACAGCAACCCAGTGATTCTGGCCATGAAAGCCTTCTACAACTCAATAATAATAATAATAATAATAATAATAATAATAATAATAATATGTATTGTCGAAGGCTTTCATGGCCGGAATCACTGGGTTGTTGTAGGTTTTTTCGGGCTATATGGCCATGTTCTAGAGGCATTTTCTCCTGACGTTTCGCCTGCATCTATGGCAAGCATCCTCAGAGGATGCTTGCCATAGATGCAGGCGAAACGTCAGGAGAAAATGCCTCTAGAACATGGCCATATAGCCCGAAAAAACCTACAACAACCCAATAACAATAATCATAATCTATAGGATCTCTAGTTTTAC